>NW_008654331.1:37588-50376 GCF_000695815.1 Acanthisitta chloris | reverse complement strand
TGAAAAGATGGTCTTTGAAATAGATTTCAATAACCTCCAGTATTAAAAGATTTAAAAGTATTGCTCATATACTGCAAGAACTCCATGCCTGGCAGGTAAATACTGGATTACCCAATGTAGCTGTTAGATTTTAGATGTGAAAATGAGTATGTAGACAACTCACGTGTCTAGTTACGGTTCATATCCGGTATGCAGTGAGAGAAAAATCCTTTCTACTAATGAATATGTAAACACACTATGTAATTTTTGATAATTGATGCTTATGTTTGCTTTCATTTGACACTTGATCATAACTGACAAACCAATGGGTAAGAAGGAAAACCTTAAGCTATAAGAATAATAAACAGAGCACTGTGAAATGGAAAAAAAATCAATATATATAAGAAGAAAACTTTTGGAAAGGGGACTAAAATGTAAATGGATAAACGAGTAATTGTTTGGTGTTTCTACAACTTAAAATGAACTTGCAGACCTTTCCAGAAGTCAAGTTGAGGTTTTTGTTAAAAAAAGTAACAACATTAAATGCTTTGAAAAACTTGTCAATTTTCTGCCTTAGCTGTTAAACCTAACTGGTATGAGAAGAGAATATTAAGAAAATTACATTCAATATAAATATTGTGTTAAGAAACTGTTTCAGATCAAGCTGCTAAAAAGAAAATAAAAAATGAATGCATACATGCTGTTTGAACCTAACCATTTCCACAAATGTTAATTTGACTCATGAGAAGCTTAACTCCACTGATCAGTATCAAGGACCGAAAAGACTGCATCTGCAAACACCTCAAAAATACTACTTTCTCATTCACAATGCCTTGGTGTCAGGCCAATTTTGGTGTTGCCTGTGTATCGACCCTTGCATAGCACCCAAAGCAATCCAGCTTTACTAAGCGTCTACATAGACTCACCTGCCGTCTATGTTGTCCACATACAAACACAGAGTAAAAACCCACAAAATTTCCCCAAGGTCATTTGAGGCTGAGAAGAAGGTCAGGCTTGATCACTCCTTAATACCTTCAAAGCTGCTAATGTGACTGAGCTGGATGAGAGTGAGTAGGATACAAACCTGTCTGTCAGCAAAACACACAATCTCAGCAATATGTAGTGAAATTGATCTAAATCTCAGCTACAGCAGTTAACAGACTCCAACAGGGAGAGAAAGCACATGGACCACAGGGTTTGTTGTACTTGACTATGTTCTTACTTTGCAACATAGACATTGCTCAGCAACCTGGATTTTTGCAGCCTGCTTCCAGTTAGTACTGATAATTTTTTCACATCGGAAGTTTCATTTTTACATCCAGAGGCTCTTTGCTGAGTGTCTGTCAAAGTCCAATTCATTACTTGCAGAATTATCAGCTAAAACCCTATCACTTTTCTGTAAGTAAATTTGTTAAGAGATTAGAGACTAAGAAAAGATAGCCTTATATATACACCATTAATGAAAGATAAGCCTCCAAATGTTTGGAGGTTTATTTTAGAGATGTGTATCTACATATACTTATTTCTTAAAGGAAGAAGAGATATGGAATCCAATTTCTACTTGATTGAATAGAGAACAGGCTAAGAAAGAAGAATCTGAGATACCAATCCCACTGAAGTCTTAGGCTGAACAGAAAAAATAATGCATCCTTCCCAGAAACAGAAAGTACAGCTAGGTTCTGGATGTCAAAAATAGGCAATGCTTTCTTGTACCACTTAAGCTCCCTGCAGCCCTGTCTGCTTGAACCTTGAACCCCAGTTGAATCTCCCTGAGCCCCAAGCAAAAGTTCTGCTACAACCTGACTGGCATGTGTGGTACCAAATCCTCCTTGTACCCAGAAGGCACTATCAAGCTCTTTTTCACTCCAGTGGCGCCTGGTCACAATTTTATCCTCAGTCATGCTTATTGAGCCTCCTTGAGATCTACCTGCAGAGCATTGAAATAACACAGAGCATGGTCATTGCCAATTGTCATTGTGTTATTTGTCACCCTGCAAGCTTTCCTCAATCCTTTCTAAAACTTCTGTCAAGAAACCACCAGCACCACCTTTTTGACTTCTGAAGAGATACCAAGAATTAGCTGAAGTATTGTGCTGATTCAGATTTTGAGAACAGTAAGTAAAACCGTCATGTTTGGCCTTACAATTGGCAAATTACTCACAGTTCCTTGCTTCCCTTCACAAGATTGTCTCAATAACAACCAGTGCTAGTAGGGATCTGAGACAATGAGTGCAGCAAGAAAGCAAACAAATAAATAAATACATGCCTACATACGTAAGCTCCACTTCCTTAGGCAAAAATAATGAGTCTAATGAATGAAGGATCTGTTGCTCTCTTATGTATGGTAATTGTACAAACACCAATGTGCAAGAAGCTTTCCAGAGATGTCTGTCATAGCTTCAGAAGCCATAATTCAAATTACCAGTCTACTGATTTCAATAACTTGCACTGCTCTCAAGGGAAGGTTACTGTTTTGTCATTCTAAAAAGGTAGCACACCTGTGCAGCTGCTTTCAGTATAGGCTGAGAGAATGAGTGCATATTAAGTATGCCAGAAGGAGGTAGAATTGTCCAAGTCAAGCAAGTTAAGGCAATCCAAAGCTTTGAGACAGGGGAAAACTAAATCCATGAGGAAGGACACATAGTACAGGTATAAACAACACCCACACAGACTATCTGAGGTCTTGCTTTCTTGCTTGGAAAAACAAACTAATTTCTGAACTCTCTTCATTTTTACAGCCAAAGCCACCAAGCTCAATGGACAAAAGTACAAGTCATAAGTACAGGACACCTAATCTAGGTAATTTATCTCATCCTAAAGAGTTTTCAACACAGACAGAAGTAACTGACACTTGGAATAGGTTTCCTTTAACTTCACTTTCAAATGACATTAACTTTCCGATGATTAAATCCACAGTAGTGCACCTTAACCATGAGGTATGTATTACTGAGAGAGAGTGAAAGCTCAGCCTTAATACAGTTAGAACAGGAACTCTTGGTCCATGGAGAGGGTGATCCTTGCACTGCTATAGCCAAATAGCTTCCAGCAACCAGTGGTCTAGGGGTTTCCTGAGCTTGATGCTGCATCTAGATGACTGCATTTGACAGTCGTTGATGGAACAATTTGCCTAATTCCCTTTTGAAGCTGATTATGCCTTTTGGCTTCTATAACATCCCATGGCAATGAATTCTGCAATCTAATTTTATGTTGCATGAATAGCATTACCGACAGAGCAAGCCACACCTTTCCAGGGATTCAGTAACATGCTGACACCATCTTACTTTTGTCTCATTTAATCTCATGAATCATAAACAATACAACAAAGTTTTCTACATCTGTCTGGATTTTCCTAATATGAAAAATCTCTTTTAAAGCAATGGCTATCAACAGGCAAATGATCTGGTATACTTTTTCACAGGACTGTATTGCTCACACAGCTCATGCTACCATAGACCGAAGCCTGGCTGAGGCTATTCAGCAAAGGTGGCAAATGATGAGCAATAAATAGCAGAAAGAAATGTGAGACTGAGAGGGAATGAGGAATCCTCTCACAATCCTGGAACAGTCCAAGTAGGAAGCAGTGGAATCTCCCTGGAGGAGAAAAGCTAGGAGAAACCAGCAGGAGTTTTAGAGGGAGGGTGAATGAGGAAAAGAGACGGGGAGAATGCAAAAGATGTCTTTAGATTTCCATAAGAATTAACTGGAAAGGGGAATGGGAGGGACAGTGGAGAGGCAGGTTAAAGGATTGTATTCCTGTCATTGTCAGCAGAGAGCGAGTAGGAAACAAGACCTGGACTGCCTCTCTCCCAAGTCTGCTGCCCTAGGCGACTGTTTACTTTGCCTTTGCCCAAGCCAGCGTGAGATGTTATAAAATGAGTTTCCAAAATGCTCTGAGTCACCAGAACATGGATGAGATCTGTGGATTCAAGCCACCTTTCAAGATTATGAATCTCTTCTGAATATCCATTATGCCGATGATATATAACAAAATCACTGCTGTAATGTGATGCACATGTCAACTTTAAGGATACAGTCCCTGCTCAGATGGCATCAGCAGAGGGACACGTCAGCATGGTGGATTACCAGAGCAAATGCTTTAGCATGCAAAGTGATGCAATGTGTTTTGACAACAATTGTTCCCTTATGTTTGTTTCTGTGTCAGGTTTGACTTGACTATCTGCCAGGACAATGCTCAGGATCCTTTGCATTGCTATGCAGAAGCTGATTATGTGATCAAATGCTTAAAGCACATAAAATCACTTCCAAGATTCAATGAGATAGATGTGCCAGAAAAGTCAGTAGGTGTTTGAAATAATTGACGCTAACAGCCAGACCTGGATTTTTCAAAAGAATATGTGTTTTGTTTTGGATTTGATTATTTTTGTTGGTGGTGGGGTGGATTTGTTTCTTTCTTCTAATGTACTATCATCTAATCTGCCTAGAAATTCAGCCTTAGCATAATGTTCATATCAAATGAAATTCACCCGTTAGGAAAAAACATACACAGGGTCCTCCCTGAAGTGGAAAAAATGCAGTCTTTGTGTAGAGCAGATTCCCTGTGAGCCTTCTTACCCTGTGAATGTACCTGCAACAACAGAGCAGATTTCAATGCCATAGAAGAGCTGATGCTTGTAGTACTGGGAGACTCAGCACTGAGCTATAATTCTTATCAGCCCTTTGCCTCTCTTCTGTGACACTGAAGTTTTTCCAGTAAAGGGCCAAGACCCCTTTAGAAACATTGCATATATAGGTGGCTATAGAAAAAAACAGGTTACCTGTTCTTTTTATTTTTATATTGCATTTCCAACCTACCCTGAACCATCAGGCCCCAAAGTGAGTAAGTGTGATTCCTATTCAAGAAACAAGGGCAGAAAGAAAAATGACTGTTGCGCTTGCCCAAAAGTCATGATCTCAATAGAGAGGCTTTACCCTGTACTCCCAGATTTGGGTCTAGTCTGGCACCAATGTCTCATTGCACAGCTTTGCAAGATCTTCAGGCCCTCATAGGTATTTAGGCACTGAAACCAATAAAAAGTGGTACCTATGCACTTTCAGAAATCTGTCTGTAATTTCACCATCCCATAAATCTCTTTAATGGAGACATCCTTCATCTTTTCTGCTTCACAAGCCAGTTGTGAAGCTTAATTACACAATGATTATGAAGTCCAGTAAATACAACATATATTAAGAGTAGTTAATGAGATTTCTGTCACTAGCAGACTCTATCTCTTGTGAAATATTACTCACATGTTGAAAAAAAAAATTGGTTTTAAAAGAAAAACACAGGCATATTCAATATAAAGCAAATCCAACTTGATTACATTCATAAATAATGTTATACAACTCAATGATATTTATTAACACAAAACGGAAAATAGCATAGACTCTTTTGACCAACATGCAACATTCTCTGTTCATCCATGTGTCAGTTGTTACCTGTACTGCCTGAGTGGGACTGCCTGTAATGTCACTTGAGTGGGGCGCAAGACCCACAAGGTACCTACTTCTCAAAGCATCTAGTGGCTTATGGACCTACAAAGACCTAATGTGAAGTCACAGTCCACCAAGTACCATGTAAAGCCAGTGCAAAAAGATGGACTCAGTTTCAAATTGTGGGTACTTGGTAACACAGTCTTACCTTACCACTGGGCTGCATGTATGCAAAAGTGTACATGGCATCATTGGGATTGCAGGGTATTCAGCCAATTCAGGTTCCTCACACTGCTTTAACCATTGGTCCATAGACTTTGTATGACCAAAGTACCTTGTGTTGTCAGAAAAGAATGAAGAAAGGAAAAAAAAATACAAGAGACAAGGTCTAAATGGTTATAACAATAAACTGTGTAATGACTGAAGAAGGCCCACTGCAAAGATAAACATTTTCCAAACAGATACATATTGACCATTTCATGAATTTCATAGTAGGGTGGTCCTTAACTAGGTGATTACATGCACACATTAGACAGTAGAGGAAGTTTTGCTTGCATGTTCAGTGCTTTGTCTAGCAGCAGTAAAGCATATAGCCTAACAAGGGTAGGATTCAAAGGGGGAAGGAGTGATTCCTTACAAAGACAGAGCCCACTGGCGTGCATCCTTCCCTGACAGAACAAACATACCTCCTACCTACTCCATATCTGGGCAAATACATTTCCTGTTAAGAATTTTAGTATGGAATTCATAGATTAATAACACTTTTGCAGAGCTCAGGCATGAGTGATTTTCTGCACATGCAGCTTGTTACAGCAAGTTCTGTTAATATTCATCAAAGGAAAACCTGTTTGTTGACCTAAAGTGCGACTGCTTCCTATTCTCTTCTTGTGAAATTATTTAGGTCCTGTGGGACAACTGTACTGAGCTTTTGACGCAAATATTAAAATTCTATTTAGATGTACAATGTTTTAATGCAAATTTTTACCATAAAACCAAATGCTCCATTCAGTTAAATTAATAGAATTACAAAAAGATGTAATGATAGCAATTAAGTCTTGAAAATGCAAATTTTATTGTCAAGGACAATTACTTCATTTATAGTATACTGGAATGATGCCAGATGAAGGTAATTTAGATCCCCCTAGCTCACAGTTATATCATGAAGGATATCTTAATTTCATTAGTACAACAAAGATGGGTGAGAAGTTAGAGAATACAAAAAAAAAACCCCACAACAAATGAGATGGGAGAGAAAATTTGACCTTTCTCATTTCATTGCAGCTAGAATACATAGATCTTACTAAGGTATTAGTAATACTTCTTTCTACTCCTGTCTCTGAAACAAATGCTTGCTTTTTTAAAAATTTTTTTTTTAGTAGCAGCTATGGAACATTAGTATGTAAAAAGTCAGCTTCGTTTAGACACTTAGAGCCCAAGTGTCCATGCCACAACAATTACAGACCTCCCATTATTTCACTTTTAAGGATGCATACAGTGTTAGCTCATGGCTTACAAGGTCTCAAGACACAGCCTCGGGGACACGTGGTTTTCACTCCAAGAGGAATTCAAACATTCTTGAAAAATTCTGCTCACTCTTATAAAAGTACTCTTTCCTCAAACAGGAAAGTCAAATATTATTAGTTTTCTGTTAGCATAGCGTGGATGCAGAATACACATTTCCTAGTCTGTTTGGGGCAGGGGTGTGTTTGTGAGTGTGTAAAAAGAAATAAATAATAAAAATACTGTTTCATACAACTACTGTACACATTACCAAACTCAAATAGGAGCTTGCAAACCTCCAGAGGTCCTTCCTTCCTTCCTTCCTTCCTTCCTTCCCATATAGCTTCTTCTGACCCAAACAAGTATCCAGGGAAAGTCATATCAAATATGGTACAGCACAAAGTTTAAATAAGAAGTCTTTACATCTACCACTTTTCCTTCATGGCCTGCTGTAGCCACTGCTGCAAAACTCAAGTCCAAGAGGGATGGACTCACTGAAGAGCTGTATCCTTCTAAATTATTCTAGTTATGCAAATTCTCTTCCCAAAACCTGGGCTCTGGAGAGAGTTGAAATCTCCATGACAGAGCAGCATACTTTTCCACCTCTTTCCTCACCCTGAGCATAGGTAACAATGGAAACATGAAACACACCAAGAGAAGATGGTGCTTATCCATGACAGCAATGGTTTTGCTCCAGTGAGGCTGGAGCACCTCACTGGCCAACCAGCTCCAGGCCAGGCTGATGGGCAGGCAGCAGGAGACCAACCTGGATTATCCCACTGTGTGCCACCATGCTGCAACAGGAACCCCACCCAGGTCCCCTCCATACTGCAAAACAACATCTGCACTTAAGGGATACAGCACTTTTGTCCTTCATCCCACCATTGCCATGATGGCCAGTGTGATATTTTTACGTGTCAAAATGCCTTACACAAGCCTTACTGGAAGTTGAAAGTGAACAAGTGAAACTGCTGTGCTATTCTGACCTACAAATCCACTAAATTTATTCTTCAGAAATGTTGTGGCTTCGTTTTTTAGGAAAACAAACCTATTCTGAAGGAAAAATGTACCTTGAGTAGGGTTTCTGCTTTTTCTTCTGTATTCCTAAATTAAAATATAGCTGAGTGCACATGGGGACAGGCTGACTTTTTTTTCTACAAGATCTTGTAGAAGGTCTTGTAGACCTTCTTGCCTTGTCACAAGGTCTTGTGAAAATAGGAACAAGCCCAGTGCTTTTTTCCCTTATACTTGCCAGTATGTATGCTCAGGCACACCTGTAGTGCTGTCCCTATTTTGCACTGATCTCACCAGTGGATGTCTGACCATGCTGAAGTGAGCTGGAGAGATGATGCTGACTTCAATGGCAGAATTTATCCCCATATTTCTGCAAGTCAAGGAAGCTACCAGTCACTCCTATGCTTGAAAACAGTGGATAATATCCTGGCTCATGGAAAGTCATTTACTCTCTGTGGAGTATAGATTTCCTTCAGTTAATTCTGTCTTCTGTTATGCTAAGAGAAAAATTAAGCCTTGTACCAATGCCGACTTTATCCCATGCTTCTGATAGTTAAACCCCTACTATGCCTAAGAAGTCAAACCAAGCTTGTTATTTTTATTTATTTATGTGTATGGACTGATATAGCATGCCAGACTCTTGGAAATTCTTTGTGGATGTTGTTTGGAGATTTGGCTTAGTGAATAGTGCTTGAATAAGTTAAGCTTGGGTATGTTTGTACCCTATTGTACAATACAGCTTCAGCTTCCATGTCGTTTTATTGAAAAGCATAGATTTAGCAAGTAAATAGTTTGTGAATCTGCCAAGAGTCAGCTGTTGCAGGGAGAAATGTTTTGTCCAAGTTATTCCCATTGTGTCTCAGTTGTGAAAAAAACCCCAAAAACAGGCTGTGATCATAATAGGATATTGATTAGTCTGGATCCCATACAGAGCAGAACTTGATTTTTTGGTGGACCACTAAAAGGTCATATTGCTTGATTGCTCCATAGCTTCTACAATACAAGAAATATTGAACCAAAACTGCTTTCAATTATACTCATGTTATCTGAAGCCTGGGAATGTAACCAAGGACAGCATTTGGCCCATTCTGTTAAAAATGGGATGATTCTCAGCATTCATCATTAGCAGAGCTGAATATCAACTCTGCCTAACTGATGTCCTGAGTTAAACTTAATTCCCAGGTATGAAGGTGCAAATCTATTTGATCCATGAACTTTTGGGTGGATCTGGCATACAGTGACATATACTTAGTGTTATCTGAAAACTGCATTTTGGTTTATGTCTAGTTTTGGTTTACATTGTCATATGCATTTCTGCAGAACAGTAGTTACAAATGTTTGTGTACCTCAGATCTCCAAATTCCTCACTTGACCTGACTGTCACAGTAATCTTAGGTCAGCAATAAGCTAATGATTCGCTGTTAAATAAGATTTAATCAAAGCATGATGCTGTGGTCAGTGAAATGAATTAGCAGGGTTTTTTTGCTAATCCAGGCAAAAAAAATTATGTAATGATGTCAAAATATATTGTGGAAAATACTATACACCTAACTCTTCTTCTATTACACTGACATCACTGAGATTGTAAACACAGAAACAGATTTCTAGGAAATTTTAAAAATGAAGGGAAAAATTGTCCTTCTCTACCTTCTTACAAGAAATTCAGTTTTCTAGTCAGAACTCCTATAGAGATAATTCTATTTGTGGTCACCCAGAAAATTTAAGATAACTGTGTAGAAAAATTCCAGCAACAAGTCAATGATTTCCTTGATGCTTTCAGAAGTGTGTGTTAGATTCAGCTTGATACTAAATTCCACTATATTATAAAATGCAGTAAAGAAATAGAGGAGTCATACATTAGTTTTAGCCAGTACCATTCCTAGTTGTTCTGTCACTTGAAAAGTAAGCAAGCAATTTCTGCTTGCTTTTATTCCAAATTAATAGATTAATTCTGAAAACAAAATAATTTAATTTAATTTTATGTATTTATGTCATTATTTATGTATTTCTGTTTCCAACCCATGCTATAATATTTCATGTGGAATGCAATCCCTTTCTTACTGACTTGTTTTGAAAGTCATATAGATGGGATAATTTCTTTTCCATTTTCTAATGTTTTTCTTCTCACTTTATCTGCTCAAAAGTAAGACAAATTTTTTCAGATCATTTTCCCAACTGGAAATGTCTCTTTTTTTTTTTCACTTTGTGAAAAGGATGTATTATAAAAAGAAAGTTTGCAAGACAGAAAAAATATGTATCAAAATCCAGAAAAAATGGATAGTACAGAGAAATCTTTGCAAGAACAGATTGCAGATCCACTGACACTATCTTGTTCACAGAAACACATCAAGTAATTTCATAAAATAAAGCTTGCAGCTTGTTAGTTTGAAATGTTCTAATACGACATTTAACTTGCAACATTACCATACTCTGTAAGGGCTTTCATATGCTTTCCAATATAGCTTCTGACTGGAAGTATAAGCTGATGCAGCAGGATAAATAAAGAAATGTCTAGATTGCTATGGTTCCCAAAGGTCATTTTAATGAAAAGATCAGAGAATATGTTTCATTAAAATTAAAAAGAAAACCATATCAAATTTAATAACATTGTTATCACAATGATATAAAATTCAGTGAGATGGTATACATGTGACTGTCAAGTTTCCACAGTGAGGCTGAGATGTGTGAAAGAATTTAAACTTTTTTAACTGAATTTGTTTTTAATTTTACTGCTGTTTCATTACCTGATTCCCCCTTTTTCCCTGCTCAGCACAGCTTGGTTTTTGGTTGAACCTGAAGTTTTCCATAAAGTGCAATAAAATTTCAGAGCACTGCACTTCTATTCTCAAGGAGATTTAGTGTGAAAAGGCATCTCCAGATAGTCAAAAGCTCTCTGCTACAATTCATTTCCTCAATCGAGATAGAACCCCAGCAGTGGTTTAGGGCATGACAAGGGGGACACTGACAGGACACAGCTGCCTTCTGGGATTTCTCAATGATGGCATCATCTAAGACAGTTTAATATCAGAAGCTGTTTCAACCCTCAGCCATTCTGGAAAAGGCAGAGGGTCCAGCTGGCATAATGCCATTGCTCCCAGGCCTGCATTCACCTAAACAACTGTAAAGACAATCAAAGCCGACAATTGCAAAGTCAGAGCAGCCTCTGTCTACATACAGCCTTTTGATGCACATGGTGCTGAGTGCTAGGATTAAAAAAATGAAAAGTTTATAGGTTGGCACAACTCTACAAAATTTGGATTTTCAGATAACTAACCCAACAAACCTCTGTATCAAACCCTGGGACAGAAATGAGTTAATACACATAAAAAACATGTAACATTTTGAGATCAAATGCTTTCTGTTTTTTTTTTTTTTTAAGCAAGCTTGGTTTAGCACATTTCCCCAGGATGAATTTTACCAGATTAGTTGACGGGTTGTTTGGACATTCCTGATAAAGCAAAAGTCTGTGTGTCCTAGCTGCAAGAGTTACTCTGTTTCTGCAGGTGTAAAATCCTGCATGGCAAGGTAATTGGTACATTTATGACAGTATTTGTAGGCCTGTCCATAAATGACTATGAATTAAACTCATATACTGACATCTGTTCCAGAGATCAATATATGAGCATAATTCAAATAGTTTTTTCCCCACCCTCCCACCTAAGCATCTTTTGACAGTAATCAAAAGAATTGCTATAGAGATGTGTGTGAAAGAGCAAAAAGGGGACAGAATAGTTTCCAATATCCATTTATATGTCTTGCTTGTTTACTTGAAGTCCCATCTAGAAGGCAGGTGAGAGTTGTCAGAGGAGGTTCTATGTTGTATCTACCAAAGGCCATGTGCCAGGTGGGTTTCAATGCAGCACAGGTGTCTGGGGCATCCCTCCCGCCACTCAGCTCTGATATCCCTCCTTTCTCCTCACCCCTCTGTAATGCTTCTTCAAGAGTCACTTCACAAGGGCCCAGCAGCACTCCATACCTTAAGAAGATACAGAGATGTTGTTTTTGATTACTATAATGCTGAGCTTTCAGGAAAGGTTGCTTGGGATAGCTTTGCAAAGACTTGGTCACAGATAGCATAAAGCTACAAGTGTTAAAGGCAGCTATCAATCACCCTCGTAAATTCTGCTCTTTCCTTTCCATAGATGTATTTTATCTTATTAGTTAGGATGTGCCCACAAGTGGTGTGAGGCCAAAATTACCTGATATGAGGACAGACAAATGTCTAGTGGCAAGAGAAAGGCATAATTGTTTGGTGAGGTCAGATCAAATAGGCTATGACAAGGGAGCATGACTTGATGAAAGTTTGGGGAATGGTGTAGATTCAGCATTTCAAGTCAAACATGGGGATTAGAGGGTCACAAAATTAAGTACTTGGTCTTCAGGGAGAAAAATGGAGCTACTAAGTAGTTATACGAACGAACTCTTTGTTTGTCACAAGAACTTATCAAGTTTTATTATTGCAGAACAAAGAGGGACTACACAGAACTGTAATAGCTTCCTTATCCTTGGCCTCTTTTTTGGATGTAGCATTCTGTTATAACATGATAAAAGCTGCTGCTTCATGGGAAAGGGGTGGCTCAGGGGCATAAAAATGCAAAAAGTGGGCAAAAGGCTAACAATAGGATGTTCTAGTTAGCCTCCTGTGCCTTTCCTGTAGACCATCAGACTGTGGTGTGCTAAGCCAAAAGGTGAAAAAAAGGCAAAATCTAATATTGGCAATGAGTCCTCCAGCTGTTAAAGGCACAAGTCATTCTGGGTGAGGTCAGTTTTTCATGGTGACTCAAGAGGATAATCTTGCTTGTGTCAGCAGAAGCTTAGCTATGGTCACAGCGATACAGGTGTGGACACTGCTTCTCTTGGCAAAC
>NW_008654331.1:0-37545 GCF_000695815.1 Acanthisitta chloris | reverse complement strand
GCTCAAGAAATCTGGAAAGGTGGATGAAATTTGGGGCATCAGCATGAACATCTTGACTGCTTCCAGCCCAAGGTTACAAGTGTAAAAGAAGCTGCAGTCTGCACTTGGCAGGGCCAAGCATGTTGTGAAATAGCCTGGGCAGCATTAGGCCTTTTTTTCCCTTAGTTCAAAGGCCTAACCTAGCCATTCAAGGCACCACAAGTGTGGACAGGGAGAGCCCAACAAGTTGCTGCCAGCTCTCTGCTGCTCTGAACTGCAGCTACTTTTCACTTCCAGGCACTCTGTTGTTTCATGTTTTTATAATACCAGGTTCTCAGCCCTTGACGGGTGTTCCTGGGAGCTATTATAAAGCAAATAAAAATGTTCCAGATTTCAAAACGTCCATAGGAACTCTTGTGGAAGACATACTGAAGTTTTGGGTTTCAGTGGGCTCTCACACACAGTCTGAAAATTCAAAATGCTGAGAGAAATTTAGGTTTTGAGGCCCCTAAAACAAGTAATTTTAGAGTGGCCCTAGTGATCAAAGCATTGGCAGCTATTTTCTCACAGCAATGTGGATGTGCCAGGTACCATGCCAAAAGCTCATTTAAGGACCTGCTCCACCATGGGCAGCTCAGTGTAGATACCATGCTCCTTAGAACAATATAATTCACTCAAAAAAAATAAATAAAATCTGATTCAGAGTTATATCATAGAAAATGTGTCTGGGTCTAATCTAGTAAGGAAACCAATCTACAAGAAAAAGCATACAGTGCTGGATGGAAAGACACTGATGAATGGTGTCTCCCATGGACATGAGGTAGCACAGACCCGTGATACTGAATGAACTTCAAAGGTCTGTAGTGGCACTTGCTTGCTCTGATTTTTTTCATAATGAAATGTGGCTGGTTATCCAACGAGGAAACTACAATGAGGTGGCAGCCTAGCTGCCCTTCTGTGTACACCGATCATCAAACACTACCATCAAAACACTTGCCAAATCTGAGTTGCCAGGTGAAATTATTGAATTTGCCTGTTTCTGAGTGCTGTATAGCAAAAAGGCTGCAATAGCAGCTTAAATAACATGGCAATATCAGGCAAAAAGGCTGCAATAGCAGCTTAAATCACATAGCAATATCAATACTATTTAGCCATATGCAATGTTGATATTTTTAAAAAATTATAAATTGTGCTAGATTTGTTACAGGCAGAATCTAAAGACAGGCAAGACTGCCAACATGCTGCATATTGGCTGGATACCTGATTTTCCTGTGTCACTATTCATCCAAGACCTAAAGATAATTTATCAGGAAAAACTGAGGGCTTAGACAAGGTGCTAGCCACGCAATAAAATACATGGACTCTATTGTTACTTACCATGCCACATCTTCAAGAAGCAGTGTGTGGGGAACAGCTGCATGATAGAAAAGCTGTCTAACTTGAGCATCTGGAAAGGGAAGAGGAGTCCCACTCTTTGACTACTTGAGCTATTTAATATTTCAGGTTTTTACAACTGTAGGTGACATTTGCTGGCAAGATTTTCTTCTGCTTGTCAGAGACTGGTTTTATAGTATACAGATTGGAACTCATCAAAGTTGGCGTCACCTATCTTTGAGGTGGGACTTCTGCTGCTGGTGTCATAGGAGTGGAAAAATAATAAAAGCTGTGTCTATTAGACAAGTATTACCAAGTGTGTCAGGTCATGGTGCTATAAAAACAGAGTGCTCCCCTTCTCATCCTATTTTAGTCCTTCCCTCTTTAATGAGTTAGAGTCAATTAAAAGTGACTGATAGGAACTGTGGGGAATACATTCATAATCAAATATGAAAAATTACCATATACCTTGTGATCAGGGTATACAAATTACATCATGAACAGAAAGTAGTTATGGTTGATTGGAGCAATTAAATGTTTTCTTTAAGAAAAAGAAAAAAAATCTCCAGTGAGAATATTTTAGAAAATGACTTTTTAATCATCTGTACAACTGCTAAAATTGCTTTCTTCTAATAGTTTTAAAGTGTTCCTTAGTTAGAATTAGCTGCAATCCCTTTGCAGAGCAGCTGAATACTTCCCCAGGAACCTGTTTACAGGAAACTTTATATATAATCACAAGATCACATCTATTAGTTTTTTCGTAGTTCAAATGAGACTATGGCAACTTTGAGCATGTTTCCACGTGCAAGCATCAATGATCTTGGGAATCATTGCATAGGATAGAACGTATTCTAGAACCATTCAGGAGGGTATGGTACACAACAAGATTCACCACTCCAGTAAGAAATATTAATGCTGATTGAAAAATCAGGTGTTTCCAGTGCTATCTGATGTATGCTAACCAGCATCCTGCCACATTAGTAAATTGGCTAATGCTTCAGTCTGTTTCCTCATCTACTGTTATCCCTGAAGATACTGCTAGTTCTGCATGGGTAAGGACAAATTTTGGGAGGGGAAGGAATGTGGCCACCTTGCTGTAGAGGAGCAGCATCTGCTCAGTAGCACAATGAGAACGACATGTGCCCTGTGGACAAATGATAGGCAACTGCTTGGAGTCAAAAAAAAGAACTCCTGGGCATGGCATGACCCAGTATTCCACTTCTGCCTGTCCTTGCATATGAACACTGCCTGTTCACACAGCCTGGGCAGAGGAACAGGCATGGGCAACCAGAAACTGACCCCTACTAGCACTGCCAGCCAGTGCTTGATGCGGTATGAAAAAGCACACCAGGTGAGAGCAAAGGGACCAGAATCAGACTCTCAGAAATGACAGCCCTAACAATGGTCCTATCTGAACAGAGGGAAAATCAAGAATGTTGCTAAGGCTGCTGTGAGAGTTCAAACTTTGTCTCAAGTAGATTTGGGAGGCTGGGGAAAAATTAAGTGGAAGGGTAGAAAATTCTGAACACAGCTTGTTTGGCTGAAGAAACCCAGGGCAGTTTTCATATATATGTGATCTTTTTGACTCTTGCTGGAAAATTCACAATATTATTCCTTTTTCTGCCAACTTCAAGCATACTTTCCCTTTGTGCCTGCAAAACAAAGATAATTATTTTTTACTCACCTGCATAAAATGCTTGAAGAACTCCAGATGATTGAAGATATAAAAATGGAAAGGAAATGTGTATATATGCATGTTTATATATAATTGTTATTATTGTTACAGTCTGCCAAGAAAACAAAGATTATTTCTAGCAAAGCTTTGGGGTTTTTTATAGCTTAGGAAGCTGTTTAATAACTAGTGATCAGATGAAACCCAACTGCTTTTGAAATCAATGAGAACTGGATTATGTTTTGGAGAGGAGAAAACTTTAGCAGAAAATGTTTATATTACTGAATATTTGTTATCTTAGATAATCACCATTTCTGCCTACATCTTCCAAGAATATCAGTCTGTTGCTCTGAAAAATATGTAATGATTTGAAGATCGTTTCAGAGGCCAACCCCTCTGAAAATTTAAATCTATGATTGAAACACTTGCAGTGTCTCACATAGTAAAATCAGGCTGGAGAGGACAAGAAGAGAAGCCATTTAACCATCTGACCTCAAAGACTGCAATACCTTTATACTGTTTTCTTCTCCCACTTTTAGTCTTCTTTAGATTTAGAATTTCAAATTACTTTTTTTTCATGTAGAAGATATAAATCAGTCAATGTTAATAGAATGTCTTCTAAACATAGCTTGGTTCTGTTTGCTTCCTCCACCATAGAAGATAGCAGAGACTACAACAATTCCCTCCATGGACTAAATCCTGACTACTGCCTGTTTCCAGGAAAGCTGAAAATGTGTGTATTTCTTGTAGATGCCATAAAATGGACACACCATGAAAGTGAACATTGGTATATTTATATAGTCATCCAGTTTGCTCAGGCTCATTCATGACACACACCATATCCCTGCAGCTAAATTATTCCATGATTCTGTTCTTCTCTACTGTGCCCATCAATGCTTCATTGGAGATGTTAAGAGTTGATATGGTCCTCACCACTTCACAGCTTCATGAATTGCCTCTACTTCACTACAGGTGCATCTACAAGGACAAACGCAGGTGTTACCTTACACAATCATCTCTGTTTTTAACTAACTGTTACGATCCAATTAGTGAGAGATGCATCTGCCCAAATTAAGAGGCAAGTGAGACCATATACTAAAGTCAATAATACATATTTAACAATAAAAGTGAGGTAAAGAGATAGAAAGAAATAGAAAAGAGAGGGGAAAGAGAGAGAGAGAGAGACAGAGATCAAGTAGAAGGTGGTCACCACCCATGGATCCAGTGGCATCCTCTTGGTCCTTCTTCACCCTGGCCTTCTCAACAGTGGGGGTTCCAGGTTTTTCTTCTGGTAGTGGGGTTCCCAGGGTCATCTTTTGGAAGTACCACCTTTATACAATCCAAGTTCCAAGTATCCATGGAGGCATATTCCTAATTTACATGTGAAGCAAGGATAGGCATGCCTTCATTTGCATGCAAAATGAGAATGGCCATGTCCTCCTTCAGCACATGCTTCCTCAGGGTGGGGGTTTGGTGGTTGCAGATGATATCTATGAGATAATTTGGTGTGATCTTTGTTTGACTGGTGATATGCATATACAGTTTGTCACACCAGAAATCTTTTGTCCAGATATGTTAAATCAGGATGTGCTAACCAGATCTCGCCTCTGCCAGGCCAGAATTAGTACAAATTCTTCCCTTCTGAGATTAGCTCAGGTTCCTGCTGTGGTGACTAGTGCATCTTATTTTATGGCAAATCCCTTTTGTGGCCTTAACAGTGTTTGAGACAGCCAACTGTACACTTTAACTCCTAACACTAACCTACCTTCTGAATCAAATGGAATCACTCAGCATTTATCAGCAGCATTTCTCAAGTGACAGCTGAAGTATGAGACTTTCTATCCGCATAGCATAAACTCAGCTGCACTGTGAGGAGACTAGGCTTGTGGTTCAGGTCTTCAGCTGTTTTTCTTCATGCCTCTTAGATCCTGGTGATGTAAATGACGTTTTGATATAAGGCACGTTAGCTCACCAGTTTGAGTGCTGGGACTTTCTAGGCTGTATGGACATAGTCACTAACACTGTGGGAAAGATTTGATTTCAGAAGGCTGCAGTAACACCCTCAGAAGGAAAGCATTGGGCTAATACTGAGGAATAAGAGCCTGGAAGAGTGCCTGGGTTCACAAGCAAAAATAGTTTCCACTACAGCTTGTCAATGAATATTGAAAAAAGATGAGTGATGATTAAGAGTTTAAAATAATCTCCTTTCCACCTTTTTACCTGCCTCCAGTCAAACCATAAAGCCAACCATGCCCCTGGCTTACATTATAATGGAATTATTGTTCATGGAGGTTTTGCCAGTCAGCAGTCAATAGTGAAGAAATGACAAACGTGTGTACAAGGGAAAGCCTTTGGAAAGAAAAGAGAAAGGAAAGAAGAAAATTTATTATTGCCAGTCTACTGATGAATGCAGGCATTAGAATAGCAGATGTAGAGTGTATAAGGGGCTGGAGAGTGAAAAGCTAAGTGTTGCCTTAGAGCACCAGGAAATGGAGCCAGGGTTGTGAAAGCCATCAAGCTGCCTGCACTCTGCATTCCTTAATGTACAATGAAATGCTTTGATAACTGAAACCAAAACCCCTAAAATGGCAAGTGCTTCCTGTAAGAACCCTTGAAATAAGGTTTGCTGCTAGTGTAGGGTAGTTGTCAGTGTAAAGGAGAAAGATGGGGGAACTGGAACTCTGCATGCTGGAATGGGGATGTTTGCTTTGGCACATGGGACTGTTGCTTGGGATACACCAAACAGCAAGAAAAGGACTAAGAAGGATGCAGTCTTAGCTCCAAGGTAATGGATAATCCAGAAATAGCTGTTTCTCTTCCTCAGCTTTTTTTTTAAACTGCCACAAGAGACCTCTTTCCACTCAGAGCTCAGTTATTCTTCAGCATCGACTTCTCAACACACCACTTTGGCTTTCACAAGTAATCTGTTGGACAGGCTAGGAAACCTGTTCTGAATTCCCTCATCTCCAATGTTTGGCTTCAGTTAGGAGAAGATTTGCCCCAAGACTAAACACGTGTAACATTAAGCATAACCTGTTCTTAGCTTTATTGTACTTGCTCCTAAATCTAAATTATGTATACCTTGTGTGTGTTTATGTGTATTTGAGTGAGGGAGAGAAACTCAAATGGGCAAGGAAAATGTGGACTCCATTCACCCTGCATACACTGTAATATGAACAGATTCACAGAGGTGTGTGAGCATATATAGACTTAACCACATCTACTGTAAAGAGGAAAAAATTGCTGAGAAGCATTTTGTCATGTTTTCCATTTGAAATGTGTGAGCTGTGGAAACTCAAAGTGATCACATTAATGTTTCTTCTGGTAGTTTTTTTCCAAGTTCTATTTATTTTTCTTGTGTCATCTTTTTGCTGTCATGTTTTTTTGGGAACTTGACAAGTTTCTGAGGTGGGTTTTGTTTTCCCTTTCCCCATATCTTGAATATATGCACACATTTGAATTATGACTTTCCTACAGGAACTAACAGCTGTATGTGCAAATCATGCATATAAATCAATTACCGAGGCCTATGTACTATAAATGCACCCATTAATTAAGCAATGTCAGATGCTATGAACCATGAAGTTCATTACATCTTTAGCATTCAAACCAAGGATTACTTGAAGAAGCAATACTACGCTTACCTAATAGTTAATGAAATTAAGCCGAGTTGTTGCCAACACTCTTATTTTATGCCTAATTCAGTGTTTAAATGTTTATGAATAAAACACTAACTGCTGAAAGCAGAAATGTTGAAATGTAATTACTGGTAAGTTATAATGCACTTGAGGACTCATTATACCAGACTTGGGAGTTTTAAGATCACCAGTGTAACACAGTCTCCAAAAACACAGATTTTTTATGGGCTAAAAGCTGGAAAGACATAAATGCTGTTGAATTTGTCCTGGCTGAGTGGAAATTTTGATGATCGTGGTAGTATGATTTATGGGTATAACATTTTCCAGTCATTACGTGGTTGCATTTCAGCATTGTGACATGATTTGCATATGTGAATATCCCTGCAAATTAACTTCTGATGAGAGCTACATCTGCCTGGATTAAGAAGCTCCTATCTGAAAACCAATCCAGCTGCTACCCTGAAGGACCTATTTGAAAAAAGGCAATCTGCAATGTCATCATATATAGTTTTCCCATATGTATGCCCTGATTTAGATTTAAATGTAAATATTGCATGATAGTAGTGGTTACTTTGTTAGGGTTTATTCTGCCAACTAAGAGGCACTCACTGATGTCAATGTTACAATTGTCTCTGCAGTGTAGCACTTTTACTTTCCTGTGTTTCAATAGCCTATCTACAGAGAGCTAAGTATCAAGAGATATAGTATCTATTACTGTTGTTCAAAGCCATTCTTAGCAACATGAATAAATACAATCAAATTTAAATGAAAACAACGCAAAGGAAAGAAACAAAACCCTAAGACTCTCCAGAAATAAGAGGGGAAAAGACCAGCAAAGATCTTTAGCCAAACCACATCTTCTGCTACTGTCTCAATATTTCCCAGGATCAAGCTTTTCTGCTGAAGCATATGTATCCACAGAAAAATGGTACAGACCAACACAGAAAACTTGTATGTGAGCTCTGAATATATCCAATAGACATGAAAGATAAAGTCAGTCAGACAGGGGAGCTCAGAGAGAAAAGGAAATAATTTTGCAGAATAACAGTAAATTAATGTCAGACTCTTCCTGAGCACTTTGCAGGCCCCAATAATATTTTTGCAGCACAATAAAATAAGAGGTCAAAGGAAGGATTGAAAGGAGAGTCAGGAGGCAGAGTTGTGAAGGAATCGTGAAAAAAGCAATAGAGCTTTTGAACATTCAAAAAAAAAAGTGGGGGGGAGTTGAATTGTGTAGAAGCCAACATAATGGCTTGATGCAGAAGTCTGAGAGGGGTGTGAAGAGTGCTGATTAGTGAGTAGTAACACAGCCAAGGCAACTGACAAATATACTTCTCTTTGGGGTGGCCTTCCATCTGTTTACCAAGGTGGTCAGATCACTTTGGACGGGCTCTAAGAAACTGGCACCTTCTCAAAGAGATGCAGAGTTGTATAGCTTCAAGGTTCAGGGGGGAGGGATGCACTGCCCCACAGGGTAGACAGCAGTGAGGACAGGCAGAGTGAGATGTTGCACCCAGAAAATGAAAAGACTGCAAGCCTTATGGCCTTCAGAGCAGATATGAGATTCATCAGAGACAGAAGACAGGGAGAGGAGCTGGTATTTCAGGGTAGGAGGAAACAAGTCCAAAGAGGCAAAGAAGCAATGGCAGTCAGTAGCAGAGCAAAAGGAGATGAGTTTGTGTTTGTGCTGACAGCACTCTAAAATAAACATAGACAGAATCAAGGACCAGGGCTTGCATAAAGGTAGACATACTGAGAGAGTGAAGAGAGTTAAGAGGAAACCCAGAGAAAGGAAGCAGTACTGATCTGAGAAAAAAAATGTTAAATATGGGATTTGTGTGCTTTTTTAGGAATAGAAGAAATCAGATCTTTTTATTTTGTTGGAAGTGTTTTGATTTTTACTGATACCAAGTTTTAAGATCTGTAGCAGTTATTGCACTGAATGTATGAGCTTATTCTTTCTTCTCTCCCCGAAATTCACTAACACTTGCTGCTTGAACACACACTGTTTTTGCTAAAAGTAATTCAAGCAAAATTTTAAAATTGTAGCAATATAGGTAAATTTGTAATGAATTTCACTTTTCATGAGTTGAAAGCCTGACATACAGAATTCAATGGTCAGATCCCAAGAAGTAATTAGAAACTGTTTCAGCAGTTCATATGTTCAATCTTACCTGAGGCTTCACTATGTAGAAACCAAAGCCACACAGTAATATCCATATCACATTTTTAAGTGTTTTTGATCCCAGTGTTTTAAATTGTTAGTGGAAATACAGTTCAAAACTGGTTAAAACCAGATAAAGTGTTCTTCCACCAATTCAATTAGAGGTAGTAAATACCAGTGTGCTAAGCAACACAAAGTCTAAAAGCTAGAATAAATTAACATACAAACAAAAAAGAGTTAACAAAATATCTGTAGGCAAAGGCAGAAACAAGTTACACTTCTGGAGCTAAACATGTGCAAGTATGTGATCCTACCCATTCTGAGACTGAGCAGTGACTTACTGTAAGATCGGTCTTCATGCAAATGTAGAACCGAAACACTGAACAAGGTAAGGTTGGCAGAGTCAATGCCGCAATATATTAATATATGCCAAGAAGAACACCTCAGCATGGCAATAGCACTGTGCTCTGCTGCTTCCAGAATGGAGCTGAATTGCTCCTGTGGGTACAGAGGCAGACTGCCTGTATAAATCTTAAGTCTGTTGCTCGAAGCCTCAGAATCTGCAGCAGGTCATTACCCAATATAACAAGTTACTTACTTCATGGGTTGCATCCAGCAATGTTCAGTGCTGCTGAATGAAATCACATGTGAAAAGGTTAACAAGTGAATGACATATATTTAATCTTATCAGCATTCATGAACAGCAATAAGATTCATTCCAGTGCTGGCAATTCTTAAATGAAGACCTCTATTAGCAAATGTGAATGCAGACTTAGAGAAGGCAGGAGGGATTGTCTCTCTAAAGCATAGCTGAATTCACAAGTTAAGGAGTGGTAGAGAACAGCCTGGGGAAGACCATGCAATCTTTATCCATTGCAGGCTTTGCTTCCTCATAAAGCAGCTGCTTTCAGATCCCACGAGTTAGAAAAGCAGAATCAGCAGTGCTAAGTGAACACATTGCCTAAATGTAAGTTCCTCCTTATCATAAAGCTTTGGGTTTACATTTTGAAATGACTAGAGGTAAAATTCCTGATACTTTGTGTGTGTTCCCAAGGAAGTTTCATTTACTGATTGCATGCAATAAGAAAAGTAAGAAATTTCTTCCAGTAAATAGAGTTCACAATGGCCATATTCACATATCCATGCCGGTGTAACTCCCAAATGGCTTTGTGAAGGTCTGAAAAAGTGAAGGAGTAAATAAACTCATTCTCTGTCAGATTTACAGTTGCTTCTTCAAGAAGGAGTGCCTTGATTGCTATCTGTCTCTGTCATTCCCAGGTGGGTTCACACAGAACTCCTTAAATGATGTCAAGAGCAGAGGGAGCTAGAGCAGTGACATATATCAGCTCTCAGGTTATTGGGAGATATCTTGATTTTATTTTTTCTGGCGCCAGGATTCACTCTTCTGTTCAGCACAGAGAAACACAACATAATATGCCCTCAGTAGGGAGAGGTGAAAATAAATCATATTATCTTAGGGCATCAGGTGCTCATTATAGCCAGCAATTAGCAAATTTCAGATGTTAGGATGCTTATTCAAGACTTCTGATCCTACACTATTACATAGGAAATACTGTGAAAATCAGGTGTGAGAATGCCAAGATTTGTGTTTCTCAACTGAGCTCAAATAAAAATATTTTTAAAATAAGAAAATCCTCAAAAATTCCTTCCCTTCCCTCATAACCTTGGCACATCTAAGTTTGGAAAGCACAAAGTACGTACTCAAGCATACATATTTACTTTTAGAAATGTTAATTCAGAGGATTTAACTTTAGGTGTTTCTAAGGTTTTACTTGCAAAACTTATCTAACAAGTTGGCAAGAAATCTTTCACCATTTTAAGTAGCCTCAAAAGCCACTTGCCATGTTTGCAAATATCTTGTCTTGCATATTGTATATCTTGCATATTGTACATCTTGCATATTGTATATCTTGTCATGCATATTGTATATTTTAGATTAGCTTTGAACACAACAAATCCCTGTAGCACAATGATTCCATTACAGTTTTGCCATTCAAATGTCTGTGGAACAATTAACTTTAGTTAGCTGCTTCAGAAGGGACACAAATCTATTGCAGCATATCTTTTGTGGTCTTCAGTTGATAAAATCTAGCCCAAGAACACAAAGGATCCAACCAAAGCTAGTTGAAATATTCCCTTTGTCTTCTGTGGACATAGTGTCAGGCTCTAGGTGCTTTTACTGTTGGATGGTTATCTAGTGGTCAATGCAAAATACTAGTATTTTAGTCTCATTCCTCAGAATTAGGACACATGGTCCTTCCCCTATTTAGTATCATGGTCCAGAGTGCTCTAGGACAAAGAGAATGAATGATCATCCCACCTTCAGGGATGCATAGATTAGTAGGACAAGACAGAAAAGCCTGCACTGGCAACACTTCAGTTGTACTTGCATGGTGAGTAAAGAGAGTTCTGTCATTTCTGGATTTGTTCATGGGAGGCCAAAAATAACAATGAATAGTTGGCATTATAATGTAAATCCTTCAGCAAATGTTCTAGATATGCCCAGATGTGTAAAACTAGATACACTGATCTTTTCATTATTCCGTTTAAAGTCTGAATAAATTTTTCATTTTTTTAAACAATTGAACATTTTCATTTATCTCTTCAGTGCACTGACTTCCTCTAAGACTGTGATTGAATAAATTAGAATTTACGTCTTATTCCTCCACTTTCTGCTCAGTAAGCTCAAGAAGTTTAGACAACACAGGCAGTATTCCATTTTTCATCCAGGCACCCAGCCAGAGCATTGTTAGCCTCTGTCTCCTTCTTTTTAATTCTTAAATTTTTTTTTTTTTTTTTTTTTGCATGGGCCGTATTAGCACAAGTGGGTTTTCTCAGAGCATTACACCAGCAGCCCTATCTTGTTTGTCGTACTGACCTAAGAAGTTTAGCTCTGCGTTATTTGCTCGGGTAATATTATTGATTATTTTCTTAAGTCAGGTGAAGGGGATCACATCCTACAATATTGTCATACACGTTTTCTTTGGTCTTTGACATCCATGTCAGCTCTCCCAGTGTATGTAGGCAAAGTTCCAGCTGATTTCAGAGGGAGCAGGGATTCATTCAAGTGAGTACAGTGAAACCCACTAGCTGTCAGGCTGTCTAGCTGTCAGGTACTGTAGACATTCATTACTCTGTAGTTTGCAATAACTCTTTCTATACTTTGCACTCTGTAAACTTCAGCCTGGCAACTCAAACGTAACTTTGGCCTTAAGGCCTTGTACCCACTTACTGCTGTCTCTCTAGGTCTCACCGCTTTCGGCCTTATTCCTCTTCTACTTATGTTCTTGGTGCTGTAATCTGGATTGCATAGTATCTTTTCTGTCAGGTCCAGTGTCTGGGCAGAAAGCTGGTGAAGGAAGGATTTAACTCATCTTTCTGAGAAGCACTGGGGTATTTGGAGGGATTTTCAGAGGAAATTGAAATTCTGTTCATCACACTTTGGGGTAGCAGACAGAACATAATTTGTTCCTGGGATACCAACAGTATGGAAGAAAAACCTAAAAAAAGTGAGCATTTCAACAATAAAAAGTATCATATTTTAGCAGAAATTGTTCTTGCATTATGTCATGAGCAGCCTCATTAGTTTTTCTTTGATAATTAGCTGTAACTGTTTAAAAATTATTAGCTGTATTGAAACAAAGGGACTTTTGAAAGAGAACCAGCATGAATACTTATCGTTAGTGAATTAATTTGGAAAAGCCTTGATTAAGCAATATACACCTAATTTCACATAAAAATGCTTATTTTTTTCCCTGAAGATTAACTGTGAATTCCATTAATATGAAGAAAGTTCTGTCTGAATATCAATTAGAGCTTTGAGAAAGTATACTCATAAACTGTGCTGGAGAAAATCTGAGTCACATACGCAGAGGACCTAAAAAGCTTGTCTTTGTTTATATAGGTGTGACCAATGTAAAGGCTCAAGACTGTCTGTGATCCCTCCTTTGGTCTGGATTTTACTCTGGTCTTGGCAGGTCACCTTGTGTTTGACTGCTGAAGAACAGAAAGAGCAGCAACAGAAAATCTCCTGCCAAAGTCAGCTGCATCGATAGCTTGTTTTTTCTCAGACCTTGCCCGTTCTGTGGTTACTTGTACCCCAGATGCTACAGAATTAGGATACTCCCTTTGTAGGACCAGCACACATTCCTTTGAAGCCTCAGGGAGTCAGTGAGTGTGGCAGCATGGGAGGATGAGGTTCAGCTGGCTCCAAAAGCAGGGAGGCACGTGCCTGGCTGCATGCCAAGATCCCCCTGGGTGAGAAAGGCATTGCAGAATTGTTGCTGCCTGAGCCTCCACCACTGCCATTAACAGCTCAACCACTGCCATCACCCTGCATGACGGCAGCCAGGAGTGTGTGGTGCACCACTGTTCCCCAGGCTCCCCAGACACAGCCCATATGGCACCACCTTTGCTGGTTGTCCCTTGCTCTCCTAGAACCCTGACATTGATTTGGCTCTGTCTCTGGATGCCCTTTGAGAGGCTTTCTCACAATCAACATGTGCATGAGAAGTGCAACTAAGTGAGGATGCTCACAGATTAATTACTCAGCTGTCTATTACGCAGTGAGGGCTGGAGTTATTGTCTCTGGGTTTCTTACACAGGCAAAATAACACACAAACCTTGCTTCCAATTCAATCCTTACCTGTCTAATGAATGAGGATATTCAAAAGACACACATAAGTTCATTTTTCTTATAAAAATAAAATAAAATAAAATTATGGAAAGGATAAGATACAAAAGCCTGTAAGACAGATTTGCAATTAATTCTTCTTTTTCTTCCCTGGAATTCAAACATACCTCTTAGAACAAATGGGCTGAGGCTTGGGACAGTAATAAGTCTTTGATTTTAATATCATTTTGAAAGAATCACACATCTCTAAAAGATTAGGGAAATATAACTTTTATTTTAATGCAAGTAGTATTTTACTGGACCCTGGCAGGGTATTAGAGAAATTATCATTTTCTCATTAGTCTAACTGCCAACTAGCTCTTCTTACTTTCCTTTTCTTCACAATGGAGGGTGTCTCAGACAAAACGCTACTTAATCAAATTAATTAAGAGAGAGTAGATTTCTAAAGAATGAGTTTCAGAAGGAATCAGGACAGAAACTTAGCATGTTCGACACTTCAAATGCTTTCTCAAGTTCCAGACTTCAGTGGTATTTAATTGTTTTCTTGAGTAAGGTCTTAATAGTGTGGCTTTGGGATTAAAGCAAGGAAAATTTGTATTAGACAAGGAGGTGTCATCAAATGGATTTAAGAAAATATGGGATGTTGCTGAACTTCTTGTCAAAATAATTTCCTTCAACAAATTCGGCTCTGTCAGTACATTCATTTTGTAATTAAATGTTTTGACAATTCAGGTTGAAACAACCATTTATTTCAAAATTCCTTTTTGCTATACAGTTGTGAAGTCTGAAATGAAAACCACATCTGACTTGTTCTTTTGCTAATCAATTGTTCAAAATAACTGAGTTTTGTGCCAAACTGAAATAATTATTTTTGAACTGTCAGAACTGCTGATGAATGCCAAAATGAAGGAACTGGAATCAAAGCAGTCCATGCAGAACTTAAAATTTGTGGGCTACCAAAAGAAAATCCTTCATGGATATTCTAACTTACTCAGTTGCCATATGCAGCTAACTGCTGTGAATACAGAGTAGCTATACAGTTTATTTTAGCATGTGTATTGAACACAATACTTATTTCTTCAAGCAGGATATATTCATCTGCATCCTGTTGTAGAAAGAAACATCTAGTTGTTATCACTTGTGATTAATTTTTCATTATTGCATAGTGCTCACTGTAAAAGCTCACACAGGGACCACCTGTAATGTCAGGGTCTGTCCAAATCACTATTGTAAAATATCACAGCCTGGTCCAGATCTGCTGGCTGCTGGACCTTGGTTTGTTGCAAGAGGATCTCGTTGCAGTGTCCAGCATGATACAAATGACTGAAGTAGAAATTAGATCCACGCTATTCAGGAACCCTCTCTAGAGGTAGTCCCTTCCTCCCCAACTTTTCCTTAACAAAACCCTCTCTTAGCAGTTTGCTCCTGGTAATGATCTACCCCAAAGCTTTAGAAGGCATAACAGAATTTGGGCCTCAGGACAGTCAGTAAACGAACAAAAGCTCCAGGGCACAGGAGATGCCTTCTTGTAGGACACCTCAAATGTGAGCCTCCCAGAGTTGATCTCCAAATTTGGTAAACATCCTGGTTTGGTGACAGCACACTGTGGAGGAGATACCACAACACTGCTCAGTATTTATGCCGCTGCAGAGAAACTTCGGGCTGGACCCAGATGCACATATCTCAGGCTCTTTGTGTCAGATATGACAGATCTGTCATACCAGAATCCTGCCCATCTCCTAGTTTGAACAACCAACCCTGTTTGTCCCTTGGATGCATTTTCTAGGGAAAGCATGATAGTAAAGTACAGAGGCAAAGGCATAGAATACATCCTTTTGTCTCCTGGAGTGTAGAAGAACTGTGTAGACCTCTGGTAAACATCATGAGGCTTAGTGAAGTTCACCTTAGACTGATTTCACCTCCCATGTTCAAGTTCTTCACCTCTCACTTCCAAGTCCTTTGAGGAGAGCTGATTTCATTTGCACTTACCCAGAGAGATTTGACGCTGGCAATTAAGACAATTTTCTTACATGAAGCACATCTGTTTGAAATGGTTTCTAAGCCTTTTTTGCAAAGAGATCAGCTGGGGAGAACCTAAGTTCTTTGCCATGTGTGCTCTCAGGTGAGGCATGGAGGCGAGGGGATGGGAAATGAGGCATGAAGGGGAGGAGGCATATCCACAGGTAACAGTCCTTTTCTCAAGCAGAGTTTCTGAAGAGGAAGACATCAATACTGAGAATGGAGCTTTATTTTCTTTACTCTTTCATAGATCTGTGATTCAGAGGGTGTAATGTGAAAACATACAATTCGCTTCTGAAAGAACTGCTATTGCTTATGTGATATTCACGAAAACCACTGGAATCTTGCAAGAACCTCTGAAAGTTCATCATTCTATCCTCATTTGACAATTATCTCCCTTCCTCTCCCCACTATAGATAGTATCATCATATTGCAAAGTGTCTAAGGGGAGGTGCCAAATAGGTTGAAATAAATGCTTCCATAGAGAAAGAAGTCATGTTTTTAAATCCTTACAAGAGATTGCTTTATTCTTTTTCTTAAGTAAAATGAAAGCAATAATAGACATTGAGTAGAATTAGCTGAGCTAAAGGAGACACAGCCCAGCTAGGGTATCATGTACAGAAAAAATAAAATAAAATAAAATTAGACAGAGTGTTTCTCAGACTAGCTATACAGAAATGAAGAACACTGTGTAACCAAGAGCAACATACTGCAGATTTTTGCTGTAATTGTTAAAGAATGTTCTCTCCCACTCTTGGACTTTCTAGTCCAAGTTTGAGCCTGAAGCAAATTTTTACAGTAAAGTTATAAACTCATGAAAACAGAGGTTTATAATGGAAACACTGGCACAATCCTAACTAATGTGTTGTGCCATGGGGTGCCTCAGTAATAAAAAAAGAGTCTCTGAGCTTGTATGCCAGCCAGAATAGCTAGCAACACCCCAAAAATGGACAGTAGACAAAACATCAACAACACCAGTTTTCTGAGATAAAACAAACACAGGAAGTCCTACACTGTAAAGAATTACAAACAAATAATTCATCACAGCTTCGAATAAATACAGAATAGGAACCATGATTTGAGAAAATGATGGGTTATTAAGGTATGGAATTTAATATCATTGTCAATCTATAAAACTTTTACAACCTAGTCTTATTTGCACAGAGATTACATCCCCAAAGCTCAGTGCCAAAGACACATGTTAATAAGCTCACAACTTTTAATTAAGCAATATGTATAAGTAGATTCCCATTAAGCTGTGATTTGTGGGCTAGTTCATTACAGTGGGTTCCAGCCACCAGACACATATTCAATACAAATCAAGCAGCCTGCATATTATCCAGCTTAATGTGAGCCTACTTGGGATATTTTATCACCAGTTCACATTGGTGGTTCAGAGAACTATATTTTTTTCTAAGATTGGGGGCAGCGACCAGAACCTTATAATGACCCCATGTTGTTTTCTTAATGAAACTATCCATCTGAATTGTTTAGTTGCAACTGGTAATTATTCACACAGTTAATCATAGTTCTATTATATACAACATATATATGACATTTACCCAGGACACATTTGCTCTCATTTAAATTAAATGCGTAAAATAAGGCATAAAAGAAGGAAATGTGGACATTAACAAATGGAACAGTAAAAATAATTCACAAGTTTTACTCCAAAAAGATTGATGACAACATTTTCGAGATCTTGGAATAACTCTCTTTTGAGTTCTGAATTATGCTAAAATTTCTGCCTCTAGTTTGTGACACAGGGTGTCTAATGGACTTTTTTCAATCAGCTTTACTCATGACAGTGTGGCATGCAGTTTCACATCCTTCTTGCTTAGATGGATTTCCCACTGATTACATCAGCAGTGAGCATTGCATAGCAATCTGACATAACAGTCTTAAAAGTAAGATGGATGTTCCACAATATTTAACACTCTTTTTTTTTTTTTGCAGGAGTTAGAAGTTCATGGATCATTGGATCATAATCTAGGAGAAATTACTACAGTCAGATTTCTGGAAAATAATACTTCATCATAGCATTTTCTTCTGGTATTCCTCCCATAACAATAAGTTAATGAATTAATTTTGCTACACATTTACAGTCATCAAGAGTGACAACTGTTGTTTTTAACAGCCCTTTCAGGAAGGATTCTACTGTATTTAACTGTAAGGACATATGCATTTTATTTACTGACTGACATTAACCTCTCTATAGCCCCCCACAAAACTACACAAAATACTTAGGGCAGAAATTTTTTTACAGTTATATTTTCTATTTTCCTACTGAAATATTCTCTAAGTAACCAATCTTAGTTAATGATACTATCAAGAGCTTCCCAGTATTTATTTGGAAAGCAGAATTTGCCATTGAGCCCCAGGTCCACTTTATTCAGTATCTTGCTAACAGCAGTGGCTTAGACATGAGGTTTTATGAAACCAGGGTAGGAATGAGACCCAGTAGAAAAGACTCCAGGCTGAAAGAGAATGGAGTGAGCTCCTGAGGAGGAGATGTGCACTACAAATCAAAAAGACAAGGAGAGGAGAAAGATCATAATTAGCTATAGCTCTAAATGTAACAAGAAGAATTTTTCAATCAATATGGTAAGCTGCTTGTAGCCAATTAAAAGGCTGTAAAGTAGGGACAATGCCATATGTAGATTAGGCTAGCCTCATAAAAAAAAAGAGCCTTAAAGCAGTGTTGCATAGTTCATGAATTGATTTTGCTCGAAGGACGAAGAAAAGGAGTTGAAATAAGCCAGTCCTATAGTGATAAAAGTGGTACCTCAGGAAACTCCATTCAGTGGCAAATGATACAATCAGAGGAGTTTTACACATCTCTTTTTTACCAAAGTTTCTCCTCACCTCACCAACTTGCATGGGATCACACTGCCACAAAGCTATAATGAAGATTTTTATTTTTTTTTTATGATTACCCTATCTCTGAATTGACTCCAGCAATGCAGACCTGTGAAAACCTGCACCTCTGCCTTCAGCTTTAATTCACCACTGAATCCTTTGCCTTTGACAGCATTGTGGGATACAGCAACATTTGGAAGAGTGAAGCAACTACTACGTATGCCAGAAGCTAAAGTGTTAAAAACAGTCTTCCGCAGCCTGCAGAGGAAGCGTGGAGTCAAGGAAAACACCCAGACATATAGCTGTTGAGACAGGAGCAACATTACAGCCATTACAATCAAATGTCAAAGAACGAACAACGCCTATTAGCTTTTAGAAACCAAAAATGAACAGTTCAGCTTTATCAAACAAATGGGTTGCACTATCCAATTACTAACTTCTGATAAGCACCATGTCAATTTTGAAATTGTACTGCTGGATCTGTGGAGAAGAAAAAATAAATCTGAGTTATCCACATAACAAGGATAAAAGGAAGCCAAACTACTACAACCCTGACCTAATTACCCAGGCAAATCACTCCCCTTTCTGGAACCTTATAGAGCCAGTAAAAATACTGTAGCCTTTGCTGATGAAGCTCTGACCTTTTATGAGGCTCTCTTCCTCTCTCGTTCAGGTCCCATCTGATCAGAAGCCTTGAAAAGTCCTCCAATTGGGTCCTTCACTTGAAGCTGTATCTTTCTCAGCACCTTTTTGTTTCATCTTACCCAGGAATATAACAGCTGGCACTGCATATGGCCCAACTGAGTGGACTACAGAGGGCTGCAGACTGCAGAGTGATTGGGATGTGCATTCATTGCACATAATTAGGCAAAGCCACATAGAGTGGTTGGCAAGTGTAGCAGAGAGAGCCAAGGGCGCAACCAACAGCTTATTTCCCTCTTAAGAGTAATGTCCATTGTGTTTGGGGAGGGTACAAAAGCTTCCATTCCTTCTTCAGTGTTAAGTCTGAAGCTGGTTAGATATTCCCATTTTAGTGCTATTTTTTACCCCAGGGTACATGAGTGGTAGATTAAGCATGGGTTGAGTTTGTCCCTCAGAACAGACAAAAGGAATTATGAAAACAGCAGCAGCAGCAGAGTATATAACTGAAAGAATGACAATAATGATAAAAAAACTCATAAAATACTTTTTTTTAAGACATGTTTATGTGGTTAAAAACTAAACATATTTTTCATGTATTCTTATCTAACATATGGTTATCACATACCTGGATGGATGAAGCTTTACACTAAATTGAGCTAATGTTCTTTTGCCTTCACCATATATCCTGAAAAGCTGAAAAAGGGCACATGTCACCAGGGACTTGGCAATGGTAGAGCGAAAGCTAAAAGGTTAGTAGGACTATTTATGAATTTTAAAACACAGAGATATTTAATGACTTTGCTGACAACCCTACTACTGCTGGGAGCATAAGCCACTACAGACTTGAGCAGGTTCCTGTAGTGGACAGCCACCTACTTGCTCCATTAGATGGACAGTTTTTGTCTTGCCTGCTCCCAAACAAGGTTGCATGGGTAACTTCAGAGGTAAATGTGTTAGATAAGCTTTCAGGCCAAATCTTCCTAATGGCTTCACTTAGTGTGCTTTCTGCTTCACACTATGTCAGGTTTTGGGTACATCCTGTGGGTTCCTTAGTTCAAACTAGACTGGAAGATTATTCCAATTTATTCCTGAAAATTTATTCCAGGAATAAACCTATTTTACTCCATTGTCGAAGGGGTGTGAAATCCATAGGATCAGATTACAAGAAGTGTGAAATAAACCCCACAACCTCTGTGACAGGCATACCAAACCTTCTGTACCAGATGAAGGTCTATAGATCTGTTCATACTGTCCTGTGCTATTGCTAATGTAGATGCAGTTTGATTCTTTGCACATTCTCACAGCACACACTTATGGTTTTTTTATCTCAGTCTAAAACGAGCATTAAAGTCCATGTTTCATCCCCAGCCACTGGGCTGTCTGTGAGGACTGTTACCTCAAAGATCTGTCTTACCACTCACAACATTCATAGTCAAATAAGAAACACGGGACTTCCAAGTAAACCTTTAAACCAGGCACACACACACACACAAGCACAGAGCAGAAATCCACTTCAGCTGCAGTTGTGCTAGATGAAAGAATAACAGCATCACTCCCACCTGTCCTCACCACTCTTTTCTCAGAGATGACTGTGCTCAGAGCTGTTAGTAGAGCTGCTCATGTGAATGCTCTCTCACCTGTTTTGGGTAAACATGGCCTTGTAAGGCTTGAACAGCTGGAACAGAAGGTATTTGCTGCTCATGCTGAAATGGGTGAGGGAGAGGTCCCACAGGAGCTTCTCCTGCATGAAAAAGCAGCTGTAGATGATCTCTTCAGGTGGCACACCTGAGCTCAGAGGAGTGTGTGTCCACAACAATAGCAAGGGTAGAAGACGAAAACTAAAAATTAGCAACCTGAGTGCAACAGCTCTTGATCTGGGCTCACAATTTTCTTTCTGGACCAAGTTGTGCCTATATCAGTGCTTTTGACACTTCTTCTAACATCCATCAGGCTGTCAGAGGGGTAGAGACAAACCCTTAGCTTATACGTACAGCCCCAGCACCAAGTAAAATGCTGCATTCCTGATAAGCTAGATACATATGCATAAGGCCATTGATTCATAAGGAAAAGCCAGCATTTAAGAGCCATTAGTAGGCCGAGGTAATGTAGTAAGCTTTCTACTGCTTTAAAACAAGAGGGTGGAGGGGGTGAAGTGGGAGGGGAATAGGAGGCTGTAACCTCTCCACCACTTGTTAAACAAAAAAGTCCTGTGATGAGACCATTAAAAAATTCAGACTTTTTCATCTCTAATTTGAAAGATATGAAAAAGTAATGTATGTTCTCTGGTACTTCAGAGCCTCTTTAATATATTCACAGATATCATCTGTGGAGAAAGAGAAAAGCCTTCAAACAATGATTTTTTTAATTCAAAAATAAATAGAGACTTGAACAGCATCAACAACAGAAAAAAACTCTGGAAAGGTTTGAAAAACACAGCCTTGCCACTGAAATCTCTCTTGCTATCATTCTATACACATGAGCACACACATATATGCACATTCATGCACTGGTTTTAGATGCAATAGTTTTCTGTTGCTCCAAATTCACTGTGCATGGTGAAGTTCCCACATGTATTCAAAACAATATTGTGCAGAGTACCTTCTTTTTTTATTTTTATTATTTTATTATGTAAGGACTCCATGCCTTTGGAATAGAAGGCTATTATAAATATATGTTGTAGTGCAGATGAAGAACTTTTCCAATTTCATTAACAAGTAGCAAGATCTGTGCCTATACCTCCCATACAGAATGTTTTAGAAATATGCCCTATTATGTCTAGTTAAGTCAACCTTGTGTCATTATTTCATATTAGTGTATATGACAGGATTGGCATACCCAGAAAAGATGCATCAGAACCATTATGTGCCAGCCAGGAAAATGAAAAAAGGAATTCTGTGTTTTGAAAACTAGGTTAAATATAATGTCCTCAAATATTTTGAGAAGAAATGGTACCAAAAAGAATATCTGTTGTTTAAAGATTTAAAGAAGCACATTGAATAAAGATCTAGTAAAACAAGAAAAAAATAAAGGCCAACTTTGGAGTGCATATTTCAGTAGAAGACAGGGAAATGAGAAAGAAAATCTGCTGCACCAAGAGAAAGAAGCATTGCTTAAATGCCTTGTTTTAGAACGTATAAGGTAAAAAATTGACTTTTCTTTTTTCACCAGGAAACTTTTTGAAATATGTTAAGATTTTACAAAATATTTCTTTCAGGTCCAACATCACTATCCTACACTATTAATATCTGCTGTATAGGACTACACTGATTTCACTAAAGTGTTAAGCACAAGTTAAGCACAAATGGAAACGGTACTTGTTTGGGCAGATCACATAATTTTCATAGAACCCCAGAATGTAGGGCCAGAATAAATCTCAAAATATCTCCTGCCTACGTTTGTACTAAAAATAAATGAACTATATCTAGCTTATCCCTCAGGTATAGTATGTCTCCAAAACCCAGATAGAAATAGTATTTGCAAGAAATTTAAGTTAATTGCCCCTTATCTTTCCTCCCCTAACAACAGAAAGCAACCGATTGTCACTTTTACAAAGAAGAGGTGGTATTTTATTCCATGCATGAGCTCCTGCAATTGTGTGCCTACAGGAGATTCTTGGTTTTCATCTTTTCAGTTTGTCCCTCACTTACCACATGTTTCTCTTTATATGGTGGGTTGACCCACCAAGCTGCTCTGTAACTTCCCTCTTCATCAGGAGGGAGGGGAGAAAGTAAGATGGGAAAAGGCCTCATGTGTTGGGATAAAGGCACTTTAATAAATGAGAAGCAAAGGAAAACAAAAGATTTTGTTCTCTACTTCCCACTAGCAGATGATGTCTGACTACTTTTAAGGAAGCAGAGATTTAGCACTTGTAGTGGTTTCTCCCAAAGACAAATCTCAAGTAAAGAATGCCACCCTTTCCTCCTCCTTTCTCTTAGCTTTTTTTGCTGAGAAGATCATGTGGTATGCAATATCCCCTTGGCCTGTTTGAATCAGCTCTCTCAGGTATGTCCCATCCCAGTATCTTGCCTATGCCTAGCCTGCTAGTGAGGGGGAGAGTGTTGGAGAGACAGCCCAAATGCTCTGTGAGCAGAGCTCAGTAAAAGCCACTACACTGGTGTGTTACCAACACCTTTCTAGCTACAAATACAAAGTACAGCACTGTGAGGGCTGATACGGGAAAACTAACTCCATCTCAGCCAAACACAATACACTTTACAAATAAAACAGCTTTCAAACCTAGTCATAAAGGAAAACGCAAAATAGGACTCCCCAAAGAATGACACTAGGGGGAAAATGAAGGGCCCGAGACAGCTTCACGCATAGTCTCCCTGATCTCGTAATTTTTGTCTCTGAACTGTAATTTTCTCTCCTTCAAATGTTTGATCTTGCCAGTGAAGATGCAGCTGTGGCTCAGATCTTGGACCATCTCCTGTATGTGTCATTCCCAGGAGTTCTGCTGTGTGGTGCCTAACAGGTGACTCCCGTTTAGGAGGAGGCAGTGGCTTAGGAATGGTCTGAGACTCAGGTTTATGACTTCTCACATCTTCCATGTGTTCAGACAGCAGATTTAAGTGTCTCCCAATGCCCATTGCTGTGGAGGAAATAATGTTGCTGTGTGATGTAATGGTAGCCCTCAATGTCAAAACCTCTTGTACTCTAAATTCTCACATCTCCATTGTCTTTAACTGAGCAGCTGAAAAGTACCTGTGCTGAGGATCAGGCTCCCCATCTTCAGATTACTGGATAATAATATCCTATCAAGGAGATATAAGAGGGAATCAGAAAAGCTCATCAAAATGTTCAGTGACATGGCAGTAGATTTATGAGAAAAAAAGATGTCATTATAAAGAAGAGAAAAAAAGGAAAGGTCATATTCATTAGGAAAAAAAGGAAGACTTAAAGAAAGTACAGGAGATGCAAATATTACAGACCTACCAGCACTTTGGAGTTTTGTTGTTTAAAGAAAGGAAGGTTTTCTTAGGGCATTTAATTAAAATGTGGTACTGCTTCTCTTTTTTTTTTTTTTTTTACATTTTCAATCTTTTTACTATCTTAGCAAATACGTCTCTTACTGCTTCCTTAAGCATTAACAGCTGATTTATTTAATAAAACTGAGGACTGAGCATCACTGGAAATACTGTTTCCAATGGAATGCTCTCATGCTGTGATTGGTGAAGTGCTAAGTAATTTGCTTTTAATGTTAGCACATACCACTTAGCACTATATTTAACTGAATGATGAAAATCACTCATTTTTCATCCCCTTGCTTAACTGGTGCTCAGTGTAATCTATCTACTGTACTGTGAGCCTAGTGCCAGATATATTCTAATAGACCTTGCTCTCCAATCTACAACAAGCATTTTAATTTTTAATTCATAGTTATGTCTTTATCTTTTAATAGAACAGAACTACAGATGGGGAGTATGTTTTAGATAATAAGAGCACAGTAGGTACCCAGGGAAACTACACCACTAAAAGGATTCTTTATTTACACTTTTCAGTAATGACTACATATATATAGCTACACGGGAGAAAAGTGTTGTAAAGGAACACTGCATAGACAGGCAATTACTATCCAACTATAAATGAGCATTATGGATGGTGATGCTGATAAGAACACTTCAGAAAACAATTTTAAAGCCAATGCCACCCACTGTATATTGGCCAACAAACATGAGAAATCATAGGATGCAGGTAATCAAAATCATCATACAATGCTGGCTTCATTGTACCCAAAAAATGCAATACATTACAGGTCACCATCTTAACTCACAACTGAGGACAGTCATGCACACAAGCAATCCCAGTAGCCTCCACCACTTTGAATGTGTCTTTAACTAATGTGGGATAATTGGTATTACCCCAGCATTTGGGGTATCTGGGGTATTGCCCCAGTATTACCCCAGAATCTAGGACAATTGGTGAAAAGTTCAACTCTGTTGAGGTAGAAAAAAATGCACAGAAAATTTGTGGGACTAGACTCTTCAGTTAGCTGGGTTTTTTTCAAAGTTATGTACAGGAGTTTGAAGTATTAACAGACAGAGCAACATTAAAAAGGCATTTTTATTCCTGTTCTGACAAAGAGAAGTCACCCAAGTAATATCTGATACAATAGAAGCCACAAAAATCACATCACTTCTTGTAGATATTCAGAAGATTTTCAACACTGTTTCTGTCTGCGTATAACTTACAAAGCAACCACAAACATGTACACATGCAGATAACTAAATTTGAAAAAAACCCCAACAAAACCCAAGAGAAAAAAAAGTGGAAACCCAATTGTTACATTGCAATCCCCTCAAAAAACTGTTCACAGGAGTGACATTTAAGTCTCCAGGTTACTACCTAATGTAATTTAGTGATTATTCAGGTGGATGAGAACCATAGATTTAAGTAACAAAATTAATCAACACTGTTCAAGATACTGGGTAAGATGCACCTGAGAAATTTTACCATACCAGTGTGAACTAAAGGGACACCAGAAAGTCACACATACTAGAGTAATGTCACTGATCACTATGCTAATTCATTATAGTGTTGTACATAAAATATGCAAAATAACAGTAAGGTAAAATTCTTCCCTTTCACAAGTGCATTTTCAGGATGAAAAGGATCCTATCACAGGGGAGACAAAGAGTTAGGGCACTGGAAGTCTGCCCATATTTCTCCATTTATGTCTAACCTTGTGTAGCCTTGCACAAATAACTTCACCTGTCTTGCCTCTGTTCCCCTTCCCACCTTCTCCTTCTGTTGTCTCTCATAGTCCTTGCCTTTGGGCCATGGACTTAATTTCTGATGCATTTGTATGAAGCCAAATAGAATAGGCACGGACTAGTTCTAACTAATAAGCAATACTTTAATGCTGCTAAGGATAACCTCCAGGTTGCTTTAAGCATCAATTTCTTTAAGCTGCTGTAGCTCCCAGGGAAGCAGGTATGGCCACCATGAAGACCCCAGAATAATGGCTTCTGGGATATTGTAAATTTTGCAGCCTGTTGGGACTTGCTTGCAGAACTGGTGGATGAAGACATCATTGTTCATCTTCTGGGCATTTTTGCAGCCTTGCAGTTACAATAGTGTTGTGCTTCTAACAGTTGTTGAAAACACTGTCGATGTTTTAGTCATGAAACTTGAAAGACAAATCAACAACCTTTTCTCCACCACAGCTAGCAGGTAAAAACAAACCAGAAAAAGCAGGAACAAGTAAACCTAAAAATATCTAGGAATGTCCCACAATTTGGAAGGAAAAAAATTAATTCTGTTTGCATGATCCCATAAGTGATCTGATTCTGTAAGCTCACCACACTGTGAAGTTTGTTGAAGCCACCAAAGAGCTATGAATGGAGCATTTACAGGGCAACACTGTACACACAGAGATGTGGTCATCAGAAGTGTAAATCCTATCAGATAGTAAGTCGTCATACCATCAATGCGGATCAGGATGTAAACTACTCCATAGACTATGCACAACTGCAGGAACTAGCTCTTGTCAGAGAAAATGGGATTTCCTGAATATTAGAAAAAAGAATACAGACAAAGACATAATGTAAATACACCAGTGATAGTGTATGACCTCCATCCCCCAACAAGAGGGATATGGGAGCAAGAATCCATACACTAAATTTATCAGTTTTCCTTTAAAGAAATGTCTTGTGTGCTCCTGTGAACCTTCCAAGGTTTCTCTGTTATCAGACAGGATTATTGTATTTTTAACTGAATTTTACTCCTCAGAAGACATCAGAAAACTGACACTGATAGGACTCAGCTGAGTGCAGGGATCTGGTGGAGCCAGATCTAGTACTGAGACCCTGGATAAGGGACAAGAGGAAATTGATATCTCACAATAACAATGATGTCTAAGGACATCCAGTGTGTTCTGTAATTCCCTATTATCTAACACCCTGATACTACCTTTGGACCTGGGCAACTTCACTTAGCAACTTGACACACATGGGCCTGTTCCACTCTATGTGTACTTCTCTAGGCACTGTGAGGGTTCCTGTGGCTCTCAGCATGCAGTGGAAAACACAATGCAAGGCTGGAATGCATACCTTATTATATATAAAGTTCAAGCCTGCCCCCAGCACACTTTAAACCTTGGCCCTTAAGATACATTGCTCCGGATTGTGTTACTGTATTGAATTTCTGAAGGGAAAGTGTGACAATGTCTGGGTGAATGACAGCTCCTCAGCCTTTAGGACTCTTGTAACAGCCAATGAAACTACCTAAGGATGAAGACATACTGGAAAACACAACTGTGAAATTTCAGCTCTAACTGATCGTACCATACTCTTCCCAAGAGAAACTGTGTTTCCAAATTATTTGCTTTCTTCTATCCCTCCCATCATTTTATGTTTAGGTATCAGTACTGTTTTTCAGCTAGGTACAGAAACTGAAAATACCTTTCCACCTTGCTGTACTCTTTTTCCTCTCCCTCAGTGTAACAGATGCATACAGCACGCTGTCCATTTCACTTATGCACTCCTGGGCTGTGCTCACTTCCTTACACAAAAGACTTTCTTCACTAATATCACCAAATGCCTGAAAAACAGAACAGACAAAACCAACATATTATTATGGCAGCATTCAGTGAAATATCAGAGAGAACATAGATGACTTTGATTACCCTTCCGCAGCCCTCTCTTCTTGCTTTCAAAATATCACTGCTTAGAAGCTTTTGTATGTGTGAAATTTTATTCTGTCATACTAATAACCCAGCTTTGCAGCAGCTTACAGTTTAGCTTTCATGGTTCAGTTCCACTCCTAGGCTTATAACAATTTTTCTAACAGTTCTGCCAAAATATTATAAAGTAAAACTTACTGTAAATGTATTCACTAATACAGATAGAGCAGTGAGATTAACAATTTAAACACATGTGAAATGTGAATTCGCCTAATTTTTCTCACTCTAAATGCTTTAGTGAAACAGTGGAATGGGGATTTTTACGCCCGTTGCTTTTAATAATTTCCTCTTATGATATTCTTGACACATGGAGAAGATTTGAGTGAATAAAGAATAGACCTTCAAAGAAGAAAATCATGTTCATGAGGAGGAAATGATGTTGTAGGACTGGAAACTGGTTATAGAGTCAAGACACTGCATCAAATTCAGCTCAGTTCATTAGTAGTTACCATATTACATGTCAGATCCTCAGCTTGTGTCATAGGGGTGGTATTTTGCACAAGTCTGCCCTGGCTCTGATTGTTTTCATGTTTTGGAGTGTCCATATGAGAGAAATTTTGCTCAGATGAATGTGAGCAGAAATCAAATTTCAGACACTGAGAAGTAACTGAGCCTCAGCTCTGTTTAGCTGCTGTTGCTCTAATGTTATCATGAAAAAGCAGGTTGAGCCAGTAAAACGGTAGTGTTTTAAAGAATTTTTCTATTCTAAACCTGGTTTAGCACAGCTGGAATAAATTGTACAAACACTGGTATATGTACAGGAGCAATCTCTATTTTCTATTGTATTGTTTTGTGAATTTTTATAATCTGTCTGTTGAATCTTTATAATCTTACAACAATCTTTGTTGTGCTTCTGGGTTTGATACACTGTGCTGTTACCTCTAAAAGAGAGGGATACAGGCAACATAGGGGATATTTACCACCTCACATGAAAACCTGTGTCTAATTGTTGAAGTGGTCTTGTGCATCCTACATCCTAGGCAAGTTCCTGTGTTAGATGCTACTCTTTCTACTTTGCTACATACCACTTACACCAAACACCTACTACTTTATTTGTAGTTTTATCCTTTTAAACTAAAAGGTAGTCCAGTTTTAGGTTGTCGAAAGCTGATTTTCTCATGATATAAACAATCTTCTGGGCAGGTCAAAAAGAGATAAAGAGAATAAACATTCATAGCAACATTTTGTGTTACATAAAGTCAAGAAGACAGAAGACAAAAAGGGGGCCCATAGCATCAATGAACTACAAGAGACAGCAATATTTTTCCAGTTGCAATAACCTGGGAATAAATTGAGAAATATAATCAGGGTCTACCTGGAGATGTAATCCTAATTCCACACAAACTGGAACCCTGATTTCTTTGAATCACAGAATCATTTAGGTGAAAATGACATTTAGGATCATCAGGTACAACCATAAACCTAATACTATCAAGCACACCACTAAATCATGTCCCTGAATGCCACATCTACATGTCTTTCAAATACCTCCAGAGATGGCAACTCAACCATTTCCCTAGGCAGCCTATTCCAGTGCTTGACAAACCTTTCAGTGAAGAAATAAGCCTGCCCTAGTGCAACTGTAGGCAATTTCCTCTTGTCCTATTATTTGTTTGGGAGAAGAGACTGAACCTCGCCTATCTACAGCCTTTTTCAGGTAGTTGTAGAGAACAATAAGGTCTCCCCCGACCCTTCTTTTTTCCAGGCTAAACATCCCAGCTCCCTCAGTTGCTCCTCACAAGACTTGTTTCTATGCGAAAAAAAGAGAATACAGGGGATATTTAGAGTTCACTGGAAAAGTCTTTCATTTGGTGTTGGTTAACACATACCAAGAGCTCTTTCAAATCTGATCATTCACCTACCCAGCTAACTGAAGCAATCAGAATCCTTTGCTACACTTAAGGTGCTATTGCTTACTTGTGTACTTTAAATTGAAGCTTGTATAGATATGTCAGATTTTTAGACTTGACCAGATGTTGTGCAGAGTTATGTTCTTAAATTAAAGTCCAAGTTGTTGTTTCTGAGAGAGACTTAATAGCAGTAACCTTATGGTTAATCAACCATGCAGTAAAGTTCACTGTGCACTTACTGCAGTGTAATTATAAAGTGAGCAAAAATATAATTGATGCATTTTGTCAATCTGTGTAGCTGCAAGGTACTTTTCAAAAGGTTATTTTTTTATTTGGATAAAATAAGTTAATGCTGTTTTGGCAATTATCCTTTCAGAGATTTTACTGCTGATTCAGGTAAAACTATGTGATAGATGAATAAAGATTATAAGTGTTTAAGAGTACAAAATATTTTCTGCAACAATCAGTGGCTCTGCCCTTGCAGCATAAAATCGTTCTGAAAATCACTGAAAATACAGCAAATCTCAGTGCTTAAAGTGGGTTGAAACTGAAATGGATTTTTTATACAAAATAGCACTTTTAAAGTACCCCTTAATTATCTGCACTTATGTTTGTTATACAGCACAACTACAGTGCTATGATAGCATTTTTCCTGTGAGAATTGGGTCAGACTGAATGGATGCACTTGAACTTGCTTCCGTTCCTTCTGTGAATAACTGAAAGAAACAGCTCAAACTCTTCAGGCCCCGTGGAAAAATAAATTAAAATATCTACGATCATAATATATTTGTTTATGTGTTGGCTAGGTATATAACCCCGTGTTCCATGCTAGTAATAAAGAAGCCAGCATGATTTATAATTGTATATTCAAATACAGAGCAAGACCATCATGCTGTAACTCTGATGTTTCAGTAATTTTTTAGTTATCTGAAAGCCTCTGCATCCTGCTGAGACCTGTCTCATCCCTTTCCTGGTCCTTCTATCACAGCACAGCCCTCACAACAGACAAGCAGGACATGACAACTTGATGGAAATAAATCTCTTTCCACCTGAGTCTGTGAGTTGCTGGGGTACAGAGTATATAGAACCTGGGAGTTGTAGAAAGTCAGGGAGGGGAGAAATGGCCACATGCTGCAAGGCTGCCTCCTGCAATTCCATCCCATTGCATGTGGCAGCACAGCCTTCACTGCAGTTGATAATCTGAATAGATTAATAATTAATAGACACTGTTTCCATTTAAGACTATATCACAATTTACTGAAGAAAAAGAGCAAGGACATAATCTTATACTTGACAAGGAAAACAACACAAACCAGAAGGTATGGAGACATAACTTCTGCTTGGCTGAGACACATTGTGCACATCTACTTCATCTGCAGCAAATGGATTGGTTTAGCCATCACAAGGGCAATGAGCAACAGACTGTGTCCATTTCAGGACAGGGTTTACATGTCACATGTGACATGAGCTGGATCAATTTAAGAAAAAAATCATACAAGCACAAGATTTCTTCCAGGAAGCTACTTTCCATGTTCTCATCTTTTCAGTGAGATGGAAAGCACTGCCAGGACAAAAAAATTATTTCTGAAACTGATTATCTTTAATTGAATAATAGCATTAATTGAGAAATACATGCTGGTAACAATAACTTAAACAGTCTTGTTCACTTCCTATTTGCAATGGAACTAGTTATACTGCCATGACCCTCAACAAAAGGGCCATAAGCTTGCAGTCTGTACTGATTCAAATGCCTATATCCATGTGACGATCCCTTAGCTGACTTTAGCATGCATGATTTCAAACTGAATGTCAATGCATATTGAGAGGCATCATTCTCCCACTGAAAGCACTTGCAAACTATTATTTTTTAATGGCACAAGATTAAATCTCAGAATTAGGGACACAGCATGTGGTGAAGCCTATTCAGCCCAGGAGTATATACACACCTGCATGCATTAATGTGGGTGGAATCACTCTTATGAGGGATAAACCTTTGCTGTTAATCCCTACTTTTACAGGGATCTCCAGGAAACCAGCTCATAAACTGGCCATGTTTGTGGATGACTTGACATGGTGCTGCCAAAGCCAGCTAATGTGGGTCAGTTTACACCAAATAATTACCTTTGCCCAGCCAAGAAGCCCTCACCCACACACTTTGGTTGACCCAGCCTATGGAAAGGCCAGAGCTGTCCTGTGTCCTCTGTGGGGTCTGGTGAGATGATGAAGCTGTATGATGATGAAGTATGATTGGTAGTGCACTAATCTCAGATACTGAGCTGGAGCAATCATCCCTCTTTCTCTTCTCCATAAATCTTTAGTGACCACTGAAGTGAGACTCTTTATGAAAACAGCATGTAGGGCTTTTGGAGTAAACTTGGCCACTTGATTCTCCTAATGAAATTAGACCCAGAAAAAGCCGCACTCACATACATGCATAAACTGTGCTGAAGTCAACTGTGTGGCTTATGCACATATGGGGAAAAAAATAGGACCTAATATTCACAGCAGCATTGTGTATAAAAAAAAATTTGTGGAATTAAGAATAAAACATGAGGCAATTTGTTGATTTTCCCAGGGAATATACGAGCCCGACAAATGTGTAGATTATTCTAAGGTTGTTTTTTAGTGTCATTATCAGATCCACAAACTGCATATAAAAGCATGGAGTCCTTCACATGCTAAAAGTATAGTTTGCTCAAACAATTGTAAAATATTCAGTATTCTTAAGATTAAATATCTGAATATTGCTTCTGAAGGAATAGCTGTCAGCTTAAATCTAAAGTCTAGTTTGTTTACTAGCTGTATTTTATATCTGTTAGAAAATGACACCAAATGGCAATAAAATTGTTGTAAGTATTCTACTGGGGAATATAAATGCCCTTTGGTTACAGTGTACATATCTTTATACATAATTCCAGTATATTTTCCCTAGAATTATGTTAAATATGTAAAAAGCCTTTTCTTATAAAGGTAAAAATGCTAGATGTTTCCAAGCTGTAATTTAGCATTAGTGTCAAGATTGCTTCAGAAAATAAGCTACAGTTACTATTTCATTCTTTTTAAGTGTCACTCAGCATACCATATCTGAACTTGTATTCAAAATAAACTTAAAGGATTTTATTCACTTTTCCAGAAGTGCAAGATGGTTTGGACATAATTTATAGCATATGGATTGATGTAAATAGCTTAAACTAAGTAATTGGCTAGTCATCTACACTGTCTTATCCTATTACTGCCAGGTACTTTTCAAGTAATTAGGGAAAGCAGATCTCTTTTATCCAGTAAGTTTAAATTGGATGAATCCTTGACATTCGTGTAGGTTTATTTGACAGATAAAATCATACTATACAAAAACTTCCTTGACTATGATGAGGTTTACTAGGCCTATAATAAGAAACTGATTTTTTGTTGAGTTAAAGTGACTTATCTTTGCCCTTTTAATAAGAAATCAACTCCAGTCAGCAAAAGTCAAGATAAAAATCACCAAGTTGGTGTTATCACCATGTATACAGCAGACATGTACCACTATCATTAACTTTTCTGTGCATGGATTTCAAATACATTAAAATGCTGAAATTCAATAATTTTCTGTATATTACAATATCATCAGATTAATAAATACAGAAAAGCATGAAAAGTGATTTATTTTGGGAAGGTCATTCCTTGGTTAGCCACCACTTAAATTGAATTACTATAAAGGAGAAATATATTATAGGTAAAAAGGAAAATGGCTTTTACTGCATGTGAATTCTTTGAGTTTTACAATGCTTATGATAAAAGGACTGCACTTACAAGTTTAACCTCTATAATTTTTATGCTGCATATTTTAAAAAAAATCTTTTTATTTAACATTTCTAGGGCAATTTATACGTCACCTTGTAATTAATGTTCCTTTTAAAACAGTTCGTTTTGCCTCATGCTTATGAAACCTATAAAACTACTTTTCATACCAGACATGAAATTCCTAGTTATAACAGAAAGGCTGGACCTTTAATGGGAATACCATACTTAAAGAAATAAGTATTTAAAAGAAGATTTTGCATAGAGAGACATTTATTCCTACCTAGTGTACTTCTACACACAGCACTTACAAACTGGCCTTATTTACTGTAAAAATATAAAAGAGGAAAGTATTATTAAAGAGAGTGGTTTGGCTCCTTGGCTTAAATGAAGTTCACACTGAAGTGCTTTGCTGAATAAGAGCTATGAGAAAATCTTGCTTTCACTGAAGTATAAAAGAATAGGATGAGGTTGTAAATACATAGTGAATTCCTAATGAGCATTCAAGGACTTTAAAGCAAGATTATACAAAATTCCTCTTATGCCTGTCAAAGAATATCTGCAGAAACAGAAACATATCTGAGGTTGAAGTCACCAGGGGTTGAACACACTAATTTGATGAAGAATTTGGCCTGGTGATTTCAGTACTGTTCTCATGTTAATGTGTTTGGCAAGAGATACACTGCCCCAGAGCTCACTATCCTGCACACACACCTTAGCTAGTTGAATGCTAAGAACCTACTACTTATGCTGGTGGTACCCTCTGACCAAGATCGATATTTGCACATGCTTTTTCAAAGTTATTATAATTTCTGTGTTGTTTTCTGTCAAATTGCTCATTTCCTCCTATTATAAATATTATTTCTGAAGACCACCTACCAATACCAGTAACCACCATACTGTAATGGAACAAAGCATTACACATCTGATGGAGAGATCTTTGTCCCCAAATGCCTAAATTAATGAGGTGCCACTGCAATAATTAGGAATAAATGTAATGGGTCTTTCAGGTACATTTCCTGAAAACCCCAGAAATTGAAAGTTGAAGTCTCTTTATTTCACTATCTGCAGAGTTACATCCTTTAGAGTTTCTTAATAAAAGTTAACAAACAAAACGTTACACTGAGACAATTACATTTTCACCCTTGATATGTTATTGCAATAAAAAGCATGTTTGTTTTGCAGGAAGAAGGTGCATGCAACTCCCATCTCCTAGGTGCTGTTGAATTACTCCTTGTATTCTGCAGTTGTACAAGAGAACTAGCCCACACAGAAGAGAGGAAAAATAAGTGACAACTGGCTCTTTTCTTGCTCTGTGGACTCTGCAAGCAAGGTAGGTATATATACAAAGGTGTGACACATAACAGTTGACACAGACCTGCCATGTTCCTACAGTCCCAAGGCAACATTTAGTACAAATATCTTGTCTCTGGTGGGAAAAAAGAGGCTTGCTCATGAAAAAAAGAGGAAAGGCAGCTGTCATTTCCATGACAGGGATAGAGAATAGGTGACAATCTCTATCCTTGCCAATGTGGAAGAACAGCCCTCCCGACTTCACTGCTGGAAGTGTGAGGAGTGGAACAGAAAAACGAAAGGGGAACCCATCTTATTTCTTCTGGTGAAGTGTTGTACTCATTCTGGCAGAAAACAGATAAGGTTATGAAATTAGATTATGAAGGTAAACTTCTGAAAGAAAGAAAGAAAGAAGTCTTACTTACACTAAAGGGTGAACCAAATAAATACATAGAAGCTGACAATGAATAAATTTAGAATAACAGAAGACATCTCATCAAGTAAACTGTAAGGATCCAGAAAAACCTCTCTCTTTAATCACTAAGAACAAAATACTTACACTAGACTAGGTTAATGTAAACTAAGCCACCTGAGTCTTTAGAACTAGTTCTAAATATTCAAACTGAAAATGCTTATGCCCAATGAGTTGTCAACAGCGGCAGCAGACTGCAAAGATTATTCCAAGAAGTCCAAGTAGCCTTTCATCTCCTACATCCTTAAAAGCTATAAATAAGGTTGCAATGCAACCTTTCAGCTCCAAAATTATTTTCCAACCTCACTCAAGTACTACTGCTTGTCTAGCTGCAGCAGAGACAAAAATCTTGTTCCTGAGGAACGACAACAGCAGCAAGTGGTGAAGCTTAGGTGTATTTGCCCCATGGCAGCAAAATTCTCACTAGTCAGTGTATAGTTTTAAAATTCATTAAATATTCCTAACTTGGAACTGAAGTAGAAAGCCTTGACCTACAAAATACACAAATGTATAATTACATCTGTTATCAGCTAATGTAAGATCTGTATATAGGTTTTACTGCAATTATTAGTAAAGCACATTTCTTACATGTTATTGTATTTAGATCTGTAAGTAAAAATGTTGTTAAGCATGCATTGATATAAATTATACATGCTTTCAAGATGATGACATAAGACTCAGGGACAGGTTAGGTTGTGATCTGATGAGGGAAATTGTACAGAAGTGGCTATACACATCTGCATTGTGCAGTGCTCAGTTTGTGAATGCTGGAAGCTTCTCAGAGGCTCACCTGGGAAGACAAAACTACATTGTATGAGAACACATTTCTCCTCCCCAAAATACAGAAGAGATTAATAAACTGAACCAGTGCACTCGGTTGCCTCAGATGTTCAAAGATCCTCCTTCCACAGCCTTCTGGAAAGTTTAACAAAACTTCATGACTGAAAAGCTGAGAAGAACGTAAATGGCAAAAACCATTCTGCAAAGAGCTACTGTTTGTAACAGCCAGAAAGCAGGAAAAGGACTGTGTTGTTCAATTCAAACAGGGCAAAGATGTTTTAGCAAAAGTCTAGGCAATTATTTGTATGAGGAGCTTCTTTAACAGATTTAGGCATGGACCGGGATGTGTTGGTTTCTTTGTTCCAGTAATTAAGTTCTACTTCATGTAGGCCACATGCCTTCTCTTGTTTTCTTTGGCCAGCTCTAAGACTCTGGTGTCTTCACTCTGGTGAATCACAAGTTCCCCAGGCAGAAAATTATGTTTGGATTCCTTGAGGAGAGTTTCCTTTAAATTAAATTTTCTTTAAAAATCCAAATGGGGCAAAGATATTAAGAACAAAATATTTAATGAAGAAAACAGCCTTGACACATTAACCAAAGGAGCAGGAGCAACATTTGCCTCATGCTGGAAAAATATGCTTGAACCTTCACCTTAGTAGTGTGCAGCTAAAAACGTTGTAACTGAAGCATCATTATTTGTGCCCATTTTGGTAAACAGACCTCTGTGATGATGCTCCCATTTCTTATCTGGGTAGGTAAAGTAATATTCTTCCACTATACTTTCTCTTAAATGCCAATCTTCTTTTAAGAGTCACTCAACACAAGACCAAGGGCAAAAAGGAAATGCACTTCTTCAAAGCACTTAGAACAAAAATGACAGAGCAATGAACAAAATGCAGTCTATGAAACAAGTAATGGGTGATACTTCTTTTTAATACCATTGTCTATTGTATTTTAGTGCACAAGCTGCTAAAAATCTGACAACATCCAGGATTCAATCTAAAACTTGCAAGATGCTGGTAAGTCATCTAACTGTGCCTTAGATCTGTGTATGTGAGGAAAAATTAAGTGAATGACCATATTCGTAGCTGTCTAATAAATGTGCATGATACTTACTTTGTATATTTATATATATAATAATTCCTGTATGGAATGACCTTGTGTTGTTCTAAGCTATATATATTTATAAATAATCTCTATGTGTGTAGTTTCAATGTATATCTTACATAATTGCCTTTAAATGGCTCTATAAACAATTCTAAATTGCTACTTTGCACTGCAAAAGCATTAACTCATTGATTTTACACTTCTGTTTAGGAGTCAGGTCTTCCTGTGCAAGATTTCAGTGTGTATTTTGGGCAGGGTCAGGCAGGCCTGTTTTCCTGCTTTGATGCTTTTTTTTTACTTCTGAAGTGCACCCCTTTGCCTTCAAAATCTGACAGCAAGGAGCCTGCTTGGCCCTACCTCAACAATAGCCCCATCAGGCAGCCTGAGGAAGTGTCTGTAGAGCTCCTGGAAGCCGCTGAGGTGAACAGTGTAGATAGAGACATGAACAGTGGTGCTACCTTTCCAGCTGGCTGCAGAGTCAGGGATTTCATCCTGGTGCTGGAGGTCACAGCTGGAGACACCAGGCTGGCTGGCGTGGTCCTTCCAGATGTAATCAGACACTGCCACCTAGTGAGACAG
>NW_008654330.1:0-1126 GCF_000695815.1 Acanthisitta chloris | reverse complement strand
CCCAGTCCAGCTTAATGTGCCCACACAGAACAGGCTCTTAGCTTTACAGACAAATGAGGCACTAACTAGCACACGTAAAAAATGAACCACATGTAGTAGCATAACCTGCCCCACAGACAAAGAAAATTAAAACTAGCCCAACTAAGAAAAGGAGATGGGTGATAGTAGTAGGGGACTCGACCTTGATAGGCACAGAATCACTCATATGTCGACTTGACCCCCTATCAAGGGAAGTGTGTTGTCTCCCAGGAGCGCAAATCAGAGATGTCACGGAGAGACTGCCTAACATTGTCAATCCCAATTGCTACTACCTGCTATTAGTATTTCATGTGGGTGCTAGTGACATAGCCAACAGAAGCCTAAAAAACATTAGGAAAGATTACAGAAGCCTAGGAGAGATGGTCAAGGACTCTGGTGCCCAAGTCATCTTTACATCAATCTGTGAGGTCCAGGGTGAGGGCTCTGAGATGGCCAGAAGAACTTGGAAGGTTGAAACAATGGTGCCAGAGTCAAGGCTTTGGGTATTCTGACCTTGGGATATATGCAGGCAAGCCTGGTCTGACCTGGACTGATGGGGGTCACTGGGCAAAAAAGGGGAAAAGTATCTTTGCTCAGGGGCTTGCAAAACATGTAGAAACAGCTTTAAACTAGATTTCTTGGGGGAGGGGGACACCTGTTCATCCCGATCCTACCGGTTGAATGCCACCACCTATAATGGATGCCCAGAACAGAGCAAAGTAACTGGGGAGACTCCAGCCAGCGTGTTGGGTTAATCCGGGGGCTGGCTCAAATGTTTCTACACGAACGCACGTAGTATGGGGAATAAACAAGAGGAACTAGAGATGTGCATGTGCCTGTGTACATATGACATTGTGGGTATCACAAAGATGTGGTGGGATGGCTCCTATGACTGGAGTGTTGGAATACAAGGGTTTAGGCCTTACAGGAAAGACAGACAGGGGAGACGAGGAAGATGAGGAGCCCTATATGTCAGTGAAGAACTGGAAAGTGTGGAGCTCAGCCTAGGGACGGATGAGGAATTAGTCAAGACACTGTGGGTCACGATCAAGGGCAGGATTGGAGCAGGGTACGGTATAGCGGGGATCTGCTACAGACCACCTGATCA
>NW_008654329.1:0-7113 GCF_000695815.1 Acanthisitta chloris | reverse complement strand
AAGATCTCAGTAATTAATTTTAGTGCTTACATTAATAAAGCAGATTATATCTTTCTCTGTAGTAATTTCTTTTTCTCTGAAGTAGTTTCATTTCTATTTAAGGCATGGATTACAGATTAAAAAGGAAGATAAGGGAAGTATTTTGTTTCTACAGATACAGTCCAGGTGTCACTCAACTTTTCTCCTTTATGTCTCCTAGATGTCTGAATAGAGAATAAGGCAGAGTATTCAGAAGACCATGATACATTGAAGGTAATTTCCCACTCATCAAATTACACTTTGCAGGATATTAAAATGCCACATAATTAGACTCATTTTTCAGAGATTACAGTTCTTTTGCTTGTTATTTCTATCTCTTCACCTGTTGCTACACTTCAAACTGGTGCTGATTATTCCACAGATCTCATAACCTCTCTATGCCACATGTATTTTTTTCTGAAGTTCAGACATGCCAACAAAAGTGTTTCCATTCTCCTTTGTAAACTCCAAATGAATTTTCATGATAAAACTATAATTTAAATTCCAAATTTTAATCTGAATGACATTAATTAAAACAGATACAATAGATAGAGAATTAACCAGATGGTAATTCTTCCTACAGAAATAGTTCAAACTTTCACACACATTTCAGTGTAACAAAAAAAAATTCTAAGGAAAAACATGTCTGTCAACATGATTTCTAATTGCAGCCTTAAAAAGTAGTAGAGTGTAGGTTTCTTGTTGAAAACCAAATATTTCTTCCTGGTTAGTTATCAGGATATCTATTAACCAGAAATAACTAAACATTTTAAAAATGATCCAAATATCTCAATTGTACAATCATAAAATTTTTGATGAACAAAACTTTGTGGATCTGTTCTGCCAAATTTTAACAGGTAGTGTGACAGTGCAGAAAGATCTGAGTCAACCTGAAATCAACTGGTGCAAAACTTTGTGGATCTGTTCTGCCAAATTTTAACAGCTAGTGTGACAGTGCAGAAAGATCTGAGACAACCTGAAATCAACTGGTATTGTGGCAGTATCTAAGAAAAGCCAAATAAGGATTAATTAGATCATTTAGTTTCAATTCAGTATCAAGCACAATCATATAAAACAATGTAGGATGTCAACCACAAAAGCTCATATTGATAATGGTGGATCTGTTCTGCCAAATTTTAACAGCTAGTGTGACAGTGCAGAAAGATCTGAGACAACCTGAAATCAACTGGTATTGTGGCAGTATCTAAGAAAAGCCAAATAAGGATTAATTAGATCATTTAGTTTCAATTCAGTATCAAGCACAATCATATAAAACAATGTAGGATGTCAACCACAAAAGCTCATATTGATAATGGTTTTATGGATGTTATATACTGTCACATGAAATTATTGCTTGTTATAAGACCAAAAGTTTAGTATATACAAAAATCCTGGCTCGAATCTCACAGGATGTTCAAACAAAGCCTAATATAAAAACCAATAATATAAATGACAAAATATAAAATCAAGTAGAACACATCATTAGATGTCAGAATGTCACATAAAATGCAGAACCATGAGGCACTGAGAGTGCTTTAAATTGTGGTATCTCAGAGGCTGGCCTCATCTTAGTGTCATGCATTCAATTTAGAAATTATGTGCAACAAAATATAAAATAACTGCTCATAAAATTTGTAGATGAACAACTTATTAAAGCATGGTAAGTGGGGTGTATTTCAATATAGTGCACTTGTAAGGCATGTGGAAAATTGATCATTTGTGAACAATTCATATTAGCCACTTCCTCAAGCTAAGCAAGATCCCACCATCCTCATATCAAGGCATGACCACTAGACTTCAAAAAAACCCAAAATATAGACTGGTATATAATTTGCTAGATTCTGCCATATAAATGCATGAGATAAACTTCTGAAAATGTTTGAGAGAAGAACAGAAAACAAAACGGACACACACCCACCCATGAACCGATAGACACACCTTATAATGAGAAACTAAAATCTTGAATTTAAGTTAGACTCCTTCTACCTAGTCCTCTGTCATCTGCTAACAAATGTACACAGTAAAGAGATTTCTCACAGCTGATTATTCTTTCATAGAATCATAGAATTGTTTGTGTTGAAAGGAACCTTAAAGATCATTTAGTTCCAAGCCCTACACCATGGGCAAGGACACCTTCCACTAGACCAGGTTGCTCCTAGTCCAACCTGGCCTTGAACACTTCAGGTATGGAGCAGCCACAACTTCTCTGAGCAGCTTTTTCAAGTGCCTCACCACCTTCACAATAAAGAATTTCTTTCTAATGTCTGATCTACTCTCAGTTTACTGCATGGGAAAAAAACCCAAACAAACAAACAATACAATAAAGAATTTCTTTCTAATGTCTGGTCTACTCTCAGTTTACTGCATGGGATAAAAACCCAAACAAACAAACAACGTGGTAAAATCTAGCAATTGAAAACTGAAGTTAAACAAATGCATAAGAGAGAGAGGGTATACATTTTTTGACAAGAGTGAATAGTACCTGGGACTCTCTAGTAACGTCAATGCCTACATATCTTTCAAGAAGATATAATCTACTTCAAATTAATGTACAGGCTTAATTCAGAGGAACTTGGGTAGCACATTTAGTCACATTAATGAATGCTTCAGATCAGATATTTGTGAGGGTTCTTCCCAGCCTTAGTCCATATTAAAAGAATCTTTTACTAGTCAAAAGAAAAAGCAAAACCAAAGCTTTATTTGTCCATATACGACGGGTGGTTTGACTGATGTGCTGAGTGCTCCCAAATTCAACATGATACAGAAAAATTCATAAGAATTTGTGACAAAGTTATCTGTTCTACAGTAAATCTATATCTCTGAACTTGTCATCTTGCATTTCTCAGACTAAATGAAAGAAACAGGGATATCAAGACCTGTATCATTGCAGTGTTTCCATGGATGATGGAGAAGACTGAAACATGTAGCCCAGCAGCATAGTTCCACACTGTAAATATATGCAAATTTGTTAATTGGAGCAACTCTTTCCTGCAGAGAAATTAACCTCTATAACAGCAAGACAAATTGAATGGAGAAGATTCAGGACCAAGCTTTCAGCAAGAAAATATTCATGGCATAAAGCTATGACAATTTCTAGCAGTTGTGATGCCTGTTCTCAAACTTTTCTCCATGATTGAGTATCCTAGGAAATATTTTAGAGTCTTTCAGATCTATTGTTCCATGATCATTTGAAGCATCAAGTTGCTGACCCTGAAGTTTTACTTACTCACTGTTTTCAAGTTTAACTTTTAGTGCAGAAAATGGTTTCAAAGGAAATTCAGTAGGAACATAATTTTACAATTTGAAGTAGTATTTTCATAGCCTTGACCATTCTATCTGTTCATAAACAGAATTTAAAGTTTGAAATGACAGCATTTCAAAATGCACAAACAATCATTGCTCTCAGAGTCTGCTATCTTCCACAAGAGATGTTTATTTTGGTGAGGTTTTGTGTTTCATGAGTGATAGATCTATGGGTTTGCCTCTCATTCTATTAGTCTCTCAAGAAAGTGACATTTACACAAACTAATTGGCAATGCCACAGAAGTAAAACAATATCAGTCTAATGTTCTCATGCAGTTTCATATTTGGCCTTTCTTTTCTGACAAATTGCCATGCTTGAGGATAAAAGAATTTATTTCAAGTAACATAGCAAGCACTTGGAAAAGCCAAAGTAATTCTAATAGAGTTGCATCTCATATAAAGGCACAAAAAGAAAAGAAATAAAAATCCCTAAATATGTCTCTGGACAACTAAATTAATTGAACACAGCTATGATCCAAATTCAGACCTTTGTTAAGATTATCCAAAGTATTCAGACACCAACATCACACTAAATTTATTTAATGGACAGTAATGAAGTTTATCCTTACCTTTCCATCAATATTCAGAATAGACATGGAATTCTGGAGAAAGGAAAATATGTTTCTAACATTGATAAATGTTTATTAAAATCATCCTTACTTACAGTTATGTGTAAAAAAATAATCTAAAGATATGAAATCTGAATCTAGACAAATTTAGTCTCTTTACATAGAGCTTGATAATTTGCTGGACCGGTAATGATGCAAATCCCATTTCAGAATGAGAAAATGACTAAATATACAGAAAATACCACACTATGCATGAAATCATAGGCATTTCCACTCAGTCATAGTAAAATGATTTCAAAACAGAAGACTCACCAGTTTTGGAGAAATATATATAACATAAGAGATTATAATTTAAAATATAAAATTATATACAGATGGGCTTTTAGTTCATTATTGAATTTTGGATTTAGATTTAAAATAAAAATAAGAACACTGGAGGAGAAATGCACCTGCATGTGTGCTATCATTGGAAATGTTTCTGTTTGTGCTGTGTGCATACATGTGGGCTTCGTGGGCTTTGTTGTTCTCAAACCCTTATTCATTAATTTATTCTTTTTATTCCTATGAGCTTATTAATTAATTTATTATTGTGGTGCTTGATCTCTGAAGTGTCAAAATCACATTGGAAAGAATAATTTAAACTGCAAGGTCCTGATAATTATTTCATTTTAGTGCAGATGTTGGAAAGAAAATAAAATGTACCAGTAATTAAAATAACTAATATTTTCATTAAGTTTGAGAAGTTTCTCATGAACTAATCAGACGTCAACTAGAAAAAAGAAAAAGGCAACTTGTTTCTTTATGTCTCAAATGTGCAACTACAACCTCTTAAGGGTAAGTGACAATTTTCAGTCTTTTGGATCACCTTCCATGCTTTGTCTTCTGATACACTGTGGTAGGATGGAAATAAAGGGGAGTCATAGAATCAAGATATAATCTAGGTTGAAAGGGACTTTGGAGGTTATTTGATCCAATATCTTTACTGAATGAAAATCCTAAACTGGACAGACCTTATGGGAAGTCTGAATAGTGGGACACAGTAACTTTGCCTGATGGATTTGTTCTTACTAATGCAACCCATGGTTTCTTTGAACTTCACTGCTCTGGGGGCACACTGATGGCTGGTATATTCCCCACTTCATGTGTCGAGTCCTGTTCTACAAAAGTGTCTTTTCTCCAGTCAGTTCCAAACTTGTATGGGTGTATGAAATTATTCAGACTTGGGTGTGTGACTCCCCATTTGCCTTTGCTAAATTTCATAAGGTTTCTGCTAGTCTGTTGAGGTTCCATTGGATGACAGACCATTGCTTGCCCCATCCAGCTTGGTGCAAGGTTTTGCATTATTCATGTTGTTAACAAAGACAGGAAAATGTTGATAAGCAGAACCTTTCTGGCCACAAAAGCACATTTACCAAACAGTACCACAGCCCAGATCCAGAACTCTTGAGTCTTGTCCATACTATCCAGAGAAAACTCTATAACATTAAAAGAGTATGCAACCACTTAGCACACAGTATAGCTCACTGTTAATTAGAGGAAAAAATTATAAGGAAAAAGGAAAGAAAGAGAGAAGAGATGTGCCTCACATTTAGGATGTCTGAGGACATTGCTTTTGGGAAAGGTCAACGCTTTTCTGTTTTGGTTTGGTTTGGTTTGGTTTGGTTCTTTAAAAAAATAAGCAAATCACAAGCGGCACGTTAAGAAATTAAGAGATGTACATATGACTGCAGCGAAGAAGAGTTTCGAGAATAATGCCCTAAAATACAGAAAATCAGAAGGAAAAAATCTTAAAGAAGGAAAAAATCCTGAAAGCCACACTAAAACTGAGGTGATAAACCAAAAGAAACACTCCTAATAGTAAATTGCTGGAAACAGAGAAAACTTAAAGTGTAGAATTAAGAGAAGCGTTGAAAAGCCCTAGTAGCTTGGCAGTATGGTTTTATAGAACAGAAATTTGTGATGCATGCTACAAATACTCCATTGAGTTGAAGAAGCTAGCAGTCTAGAAGCTAGGAGCCTTTTTTAGACTTTCTTCTAATGTCAGAGAGAGCAGGAAAATTCTTCAGATAATGACTGAAAAGTTACCCTCTGGGGGCAAGTCAAGGGAGACTATACTCCTAAAATGAATGTCTTCATCAAATTAGCCCTCGGATCACCTAACCCAGTGGAAGGTGTTCCTGCCCATGGCAGGGGAGTTGGAACTAGATGATCTTTATGGTCCCTTCCACTCCAAACCATTCTGTGATTCTATGAAACACCTACATCACCTTTTCACAATTACTCAACTATTTCCACTCATGGCCTCCTATCAGGGTTCATGCCCTAAAGGTGAAGTGCAGTTTCTTTATAATGGTTTTAAAAGAACTGAATTTTAAAATTCACTCCACATAGCAGTCATGGATACAATAAATGTGCAGTTTTGACCAGCATGAAAGATATAGGAACTTCCATTTCCATGCTTCCTCTGAAATCCTGTTATGAAAATTAAATTTATGTATTTTTAATAGGAATTTTTATTTTGCTTAAAAATAAGGAGCAATGGGATTTATAAGATTAAGCAATTAAGGTTTTAAGTAGTGTTTAGATATTATTATTTTTTAGCCTAGGTTCCATTTCTAAAATTAAATTTTTAATAACCTTTCAGGCATACAGCCTTAGGGAAATAATTTTCTTAGCAGTAGTTCAAAGTTTTAATGTCATAGCAAAGGCTTTGATATGTGATGTGATCCCTTTCATTCTATAAAGTTAGCGTTAAAAAAAGAAACATAAAAAAAATTAAAGAATATCAAAGTAAAAATCCTAACAAGTTAAATTTATGAAGTCCAGCTCCAAAACAAGACAGAAGGATGATGAAAAAAGCCTACTACCAAAATGCTTTTGTGAAGGTTTGTTTGGGTTTCTTGGTGTTTTCTAAACAGTAGCAGTTCGAAAGTCTTCAAATCTGGCTTCAAAGATTTATAATTTGAAAATATGAAAGGCAGCAGTCACTCTGAACTTCACCTCCAAATGAAGACTAGACAAAACTTTAACCTTGGGAACATTATCCCTTGCCTCCGTCCTGTGGTTGATGTCTAGCCCAGGTCTCTTGTGGTGGAAATGGAATATGGAAATAAACTCATTGATGAAATACAGAAGGTCTTTTAGAAGGTTGTATCCCTTTCAGTAGTGTTGGTCTGACCCTAAGCCTCTGCCTAACACTCATTTTATCAGAGGTTTCTTGTTT
>NW_008654328.1:25241-30309 GCF_000695815.1 Acanthisitta chloris | reverse complement strand
CAACCTGGTTGATTCTATGATAATCCAGGATTGTAGGTAACTATAGCAGTTTCTACTCCTTGTTTGGATGCACCCCTAACCCTCCCGTCTGCTTCTGTCAATGCTCCCTACCCCCACACCCCCATGCCCATAACACCAGGCTGAATGCATCTCACCCTGCTTTACTACATCTGCCTGCAGAGGAGTTGCTGCTAGTTAGTGGCACTCCTAGGCTATGTCTGGGCAGTGTGAAATTTGTGTATGAATGCTAAAACATAAAAGTGTCTTATTCCCCACTCAGCTGCATGTTATAGCAATGTAAAGTTTCTGTATACTTTATATATAACCCTTATGAGGACTACATTGCAAATACATATATCAGTCTGTATTTGAATGTATTGTGAGTTTAGTGCTTATTTTAAAAGACTCAAAATGTTTCTGATGCTAAAAGTGAGACTCCACAGAGTACATAACTAACTTGAGTCACTCCAGTAAGTTTTGCATCATGCTTCCAAAAATGGAGCCAATAGCTTTACTTGGAGAAAGCATTTTGAAGTGGCTTTGACTGAGAAGTTTGCAAGTTGCAAAGAGAAATATGTGCTGGTATTAAGTCTGCAAACAGTACTATAAGACAGGTACCAGTAAACTTGGTTATAGCTGTGTGCTCAGTGCACTTTGAAGCATTGACACAAAGATTGCTTCAGGTGCCAACTGAGTTACTCTAGAATCTGTATTATCTGTTATGAGGTTTGGCAATAGCTCTCTGACAAACAGTGGAGCCCTAGCATGTTTCATATACAGGGAATAGAAAGTTGGTTTCTGGTGAGTTGTGTATTTCTGAGTGAATAGTTCCTAAAGTATAGGCTGAGGCAAAGATATGTCAAGTCATTCAGTGTAATCCTCAGTTACTGTTTTCTTGGGAAGCCTGTTGTGCATGCAGTGCAAAGAAGCCTCCAAGGTTTTTTATTATATTTGCAGATGATTAAAACTACCAATTTTCATTTAGGAACAATTAGTGAGATGGTTTGCCTAATTCTTGAATGGCAATCAAAGTATTTCATATCCTACAGATGTGAACTTCTAATGTGAAGAAGACATGCTATATAGACCACTCAAAAATCCATCACTGACTTTACTCATAACTTCCACAAGTGCTGTAGAAAAACATGCAGAGTAAACAGCAGCTGCATTTTAAAGCAAAAAATAGCTGTCAGGGTTCTTCTCCAGTTTGCTGTCAAATATGACTGATGTAAATGACAGATAATGGGAACGCCTTATTGTAGAAGTAGTTTGTTTGTTTTGTGCAACTCTTAACCTGCTCTTCCAGAGGTGATGATTTACAGAGTCCTGTTAAAGTTTTTCTCCCTTTTATAGTAGAGCTAATGTTAGCCCAGCAAAAGCACACATCTGTATGATGAGAAATGTAGTAGTGAACCACACAGGGACCTTAATGCCTGGATTTAAAAGTGCCTTAACGTGCAGTTGATTATTTAAATCACTCTGTCCCTGAGGCAATGCACTGAAATCTGAAGAGTCAGTGTTAATACTGTGTTTTAAGACTTTGTAGTTCTTCCTTTATGGCTCTGGAAGTGGAAAGGGATAGAACTACTACTCGGTGTGACTGAATGCAGCTCCTTTGCCTTCTCCTTCTGACAGATGCCGATTGGGCATGACAATTATCTGGCTCTGGGTGGGGAGAAAGGAGGGACTTTCCTCAAGAGTGAAATGGAAAAGAGCCATTTTGCACTTGCAGTGCCTATCTGCATGTGTTGGCTGTCCCTGTTTAGTGTGGGGCTACCGTACAATGAGGCAGGAAGGTTGACTGGCTGCAGCAGGTTTGTGTGTGTGCACACTTGCGAGTCTTACTGTCTTTGGCCCAACAAATCACTTGGATCTAGTGCCCTAAATAACTGTTAGTTTGCAATGAAAGGGAAGACACAGTCATTCTCTGCTCTGCCCCATCCTCCTTTATAAAACAAAGTAGTAAAGACTACCATGGTCCCTAACTCCTTTGAAAGCCTCCAAATGATTTTCCACTAGAGAGCATGGATGGGCACTTGGCTGTTGCTAACTTTAAAAAAAACCCAAAGAAACAAACCACCACCACCAAAAAACCCCAAAACAACCCAAACATTGTGAAGGATAGATTCTTTTTTTTTCCTGTTGTTAAAATGCTCCATGAGCAAAATTATTTGCAAGAACAGGATTTCTGACCACAGCATAAGGTTCTGAACTACAAGTGAGTGATGTATGCTAAAATTGGCAAAACTAATGACTTGTGGAAGGTATCTGCATTGATTGCATCTTGCAAGGCCAGAGTGGGCTTAAAATACCCTGAAGAGATTCAGCCTGTTACTGAAGTCCAGGGAGGAAGGTTCAGATGAATGTAAAGATGTTTGTGTTCCAGCTGTGGAGTGTGCCTACTGATGGAACTAAGCTGCCATCTTTGTATTTAGGCATCAAAACAGCTTTTGTCAGGAAACAGAGTGACACAGCATTCATAGCAGCTCACTGTGAAATGATCCCTATTGAGTGGGTGTGCAGAAGAATTGCCACTGGCTCCTTCCTCAAGAGAAACCCTGGTGTCAAAGAAGGATACAAGTTTTACCCACCCAAAATTGAGATGTTTTACAAGGTAAGTTTCCTTTCCTGTGGTGTTAATTACACTCAAAGCAGAGCTAGAAGTCTGTACTATCTTCTTGAAAATGCTGACAGATAAAGCTACTGTTTGACCAATCCTCTCAGTATTAGTAGTTTTTACCATCCTATTGTTCTGCATTCTTGTCCAAGAGATGTCTTATCTAAAGTGCCAACAATACTGACATAAAGGGCCATCAAAGAATAATAAGCCAAACTGTACATAAAAATAGAAAAATGTTGGTATAAGGACTTTTTAGGCATAAGCTTAATGCACCAGTTGAAACTCAAATATATCAGTTGTTGTATTTGAAGAACTTAAAATAAACAGTACTTGCATGGTGAGGGTAAGTAGCTAGTGAGTCCCTTAGGATTCTGAACTTCTTTGGGAATGTGTGCTGAAAGAAGTGTCTGGTGAGCTGTGACCTAAAGTGTTCTTTGTGGTGTACCCTATCGCTCTTGAAGATGCTCAGGTGTTACAGCAAGTGTTTTCAATGTTACTGTCACTTTTTAGTGCTAATCATAAAACACTAGTTTGACGCCTGCATTTGGTTTTTGAAAAACAAACACAAAACCTTGTATCATTTAGTAGTTACTTTCCTTTTAGAGCGAGCTTAAATTACATGATGTATTTATTCTGTTTTCCTTAACAGGATGATGCCAATAATGATCCACAGTGGTCTGAGGAGCAAATAATTGAAGCAAAATTCTGTTTTGCTGGACTTAGTATCGGCCAGACTGAAGTGGATATTATGTCTCGTTCTACTCAAGCTATTTTTGAGATCCTGGAAAAAGCATGGCAGCCCCAAAACTGTACTCTGGTAGACCTGAAGGTATAAGAATCTGATTTCTCATGATCCTGATTCTGACAGGAAACACATCACCATATAGTTACTAAAATAGGATTCTTACTGTCTTTTTAGATTGAGTTTGGTGTTAATACGCTGACAAAAGAAATTGTTCTTGCTGATGTTATTGATAATGATTCATGGAGACTGTGGCCAGCAGGAGACAGAAGCCAGCAGAAGGACAAACAGGTAGCATTTTCATCTCTACCTTGTAAGTCATCAGGGAATGAGAATGAAAAAAGTAAACCCTACAGTTTATTATCTGCTTTCAGAGGGGTGTTTTCTGGGTAGTCTTATGTAGTAGTTCAAATGACACATAATGTCCAAGCCTGCTCTCATTAAATAATTTGTCCGGTTCATGGTAGGAAAACCCCCCTCTGTTTGTATCTCTTCATTTGGAATACCCAGCAGCACTATTGACTGGAGCTGTTGTAATGAAGTGTGAAGCTCCCAGGGATGATAAGAATTTCTGACATGTTATGCAGATAATAATCAAATAGTTGGATCACAGATTGGTGGGCAGAATAGATGCTTTGGTTCACAGGTCTGCCTCCAAGTTTCTCTGTTTATTCAGAGTAGTGTCCTACTAGTGGAGATCTGGAGATACCTAAGAAGGAACTGCAGGGAGGATTCTTCATTATTTATTTTGGTTAAGCATGAATTCAATATGATTCTCTAAAAGTGTTACTAATAAACTGTGTCCACATATGAGGGCTGCAAACATAAATTTCAAACAAAACTCATTCTATATATAAACTTGTAGCATTTTCACTTCTCAAATCTCTCTGATTTACCAGGTAAGTAGTTAAGAAAGAACTGGTTTGGGAATGCTGCTACCACAGAGCTGCTGTCTTGGTGGCTGGGGCTAGTAACAGAGACCCTGTGAGAGAAGGTGGCTGTAAGGCTCAGGGGAGGATTTCAAAGTGTGGATGGGAGGAAAGGTATTGATTTTAAAATTGAGAAGTAGAACTGCTCTATTGTTCAGTTTACCTAAATTACCTAGTAGCATGCTTGAGTGAATTGCTCTGAGAGTGCTCATCGCCCTAGAATAAGGTGCATGATAACATCGTGTAGGACCTGTAGGCTGGTACAGTGCAGGCAATCACATCACTGCAAATCCAGTTGTAAAGAAGTTGTATGTCTTTCCTTGAATTTACCCTTTGATAAGCTTCCAAAACCTTGAAAGTTGGCCATGAGTTGTAATGTAGAAGGTTGTTTACACCTACTGAGATAGTTCTTCGTTAAATATATCCAATATATTTATATATTTCAGTATTTTCCCTATCCAGTCTCTCCCATATCTGTACCAATTTCTGGTCTGCTTCACATGGAATGGCTAGAAACTGAATAAATATTTCACTTGAGGTATAATAATAATCCTTATCAATCATGATAGCTAAATGAGTGCTTTGTGTACCCAAACCACAGTAACTTCAGTATTTTTATTTTCAGTCATTTTATTTTTTTTATTTTTCAGTCCTATCGGGACCTGAAAGAAGTTACTCCTGAAGCATTGCAAATGGTTAAGAGAAACTTCGAGTGGGTTTCAGAGAGAGTGGAGGTACTCATTTTTATGAACAACAGACCTAGACTTTGAAAACTGC
>NW_008654328.1:1546-25225 GCF_000695815.1 Acanthisitta chloris | reverse complement strand
TTTCCCTCCTCCCTTTCTGCTCTCTTCCCTAGCTGCTTCTGAAAACAAAGAGCCAAGGTCGAGTTGTGGTGTTGATGGGATCTTCTTCTGACATCAGTCATTGTGAAAAAATAAAAAAGGCCTGTGCAACCTATGGAATTCCTTGTGAACTAAGAGTGACCTCTGCTCATAAAGGGCCAGACGAAACCTTGAGGATCAAAGCAGAATATGAAGGTAAATGCCAAAGAAATGTGTGTTTGGATTGAAACAGCATCATGTTCCAGAATGACTTGGCAACTTCAGGATTTATATGGAGTTTTTCCATTTTTTGTTAAACAGGACGCTAATTGTTTAATTAGTGTTCCACACTTGCTAATTGTGTAATGACTGCTCAAAGCAATTTCAGAGTAATGAGTCCTACTGCCCAGCCACAGCTTTGATTACTTGAGTCTAATCTCTGCTTTCATCCCAGTACAACTGCTTTGCTCAAGCCTTGAACATGCTAATGCATCTATCCTAGCATTGTGCTGATGCCATCCCTTCTGAAATGAGAAACAATAGTTCTCTAGCTGACTCTGAATATTCTCATGTGTTATTTACAAGGCAGATGTTGCTCCCACCAAGTTTTCATGCCTGTTTCATGAAAATATTCTCACTTACTACTTTAGATGCCATGAGAAAAAAATACTTGATTTAAATTATTCTCTTTGCTAAGCAAACTTGACATCTCTTCAAAAGTGTTTATAGCCTAGTAGAAGAGATAAGAACTGTTTATTTTTGTGAGATTATACTTTCTACTTGTTGAAACTACAAACGTGGTAGCCATAACTGAGAAACACTTTGAGGTGAACTGTTTTAAGATTTAAGGAGAGGAACACTTAAAGATGCCAGAGGTTTAATGGCTGTGTTCTCTATAAAGTAAGTAGCAGCTATTCCTCTGATACTGAGACTGCCCCTCAGAGGCAGAGTAAGAAATCCTAACTTCAGTTATGGTAAAGTAGCTGGAATTTAAGGCTGCAAGATTTAGCAGATATTTCTGTGAAAGGGGAAGCCAGACACAACATTCTAGTGTCATGTAATGGAAATAGCAAAAGAACAGCAAGCAGAATGTGGACTTGGATAAAGTTCCCATGAAAACAAGTGGTAGAGAACAAGGTGTGGATTGCTTATCTCTGAATGTCTTCCTCCCTGCCAGGAGATGGAATCCCAACAGTGTTTGTTGCAGTAGCTGGCAGAAGCAATGGTTTGGGGCCAGTGATGTCTGGGAACACTGCTTACCCTGTTGTCAACTGCCCTCCACTCTCAGCTGACTGGGGTACTCAGGATGTGTGGTCCTCTCTCAGACTACCCAGTGGTAAGATATTTGCAGCTTATGCTCTTGTTCTGATTTAGCTCTACTTCTGTTGTTGTTACAGTGTACACACATGTATGAACACACACATGGCAAAGCATTGGAAAAGTATTTGAACTAGTACCGAGCAAAGTCTTTAGAAATATGTTGTGTACAGTCTTTGACTTGTTAATGGCAAAAAGCCCAATAGACAGAGTAAATACTGCACAGGAATAACCTTTAGAAAAACAAACTTTGGCTTACTCTTGCTAAGCATTCCACTTTGAAATTGGAATTAGTATTAATGGGAATTTAAGTAATTAAGTTTTGTTACATTTTTCTTATGATCAAAGATGAAATAACATCTTTCTCCACAATCAGTGTAGGTAAGACCTCAAACTATTACCTCAGTGCATTGCTACCTGTATGATTTTTTACTTTGTTGGTGACTTGAATGGATGCTTGGCAACTAGGAAGCCCAGCAGTTGTTACCTCTGCATACAGGGGAGTCATGTGGTATGATGACTTTTGGGTTAAAATGCCATGAAACTGTCATGTTAGAAGTAGTGCAACACATGACACTTTGCTAGCTTTCAAACTAGATCATGTGGCTCCTGGAGACTGGAACAAACCTTGTCTTACATTGTTCTTCAGAGACAATGTATTGTTTTACTATAAACTATGCTTTAGTAAGTGGCTTTCTCTTCTCTGCAGGTCTTAGCTGTCCTACTACTCTGTCACCTGAAGCAGCTGCCCAGTTTGCTGCCCAGATATTTGGGTTGAACAACCACTTGGTGTGGGCCAAACTGAGATCAAATATGCTGAACACATGGATCTCCTTGAAGCAGGCTGACAAAAAACTTCGAGAGTGCTCCTTGTAAGTCACAGTAACAAGTAACTGTTACCAGTTACACAAAGATGGAATGTGTATTCATGCATATTAGGATTCACATTTGGATGAGCTCAAAAGTTCTGCATCATTTCTTGCAGAAGAAAGCATTGTTAGAGCAGAAGATGAAGTCTGTGTCCTCATCCTTCCCTTGTGTATTTTTTTTAATATAACAAGTAAGCAGAGATGGGGAAGTAGTATTTTAGGTCTCTCTTTCTGTTGCTCCAGACTGGTGCTGTTCTGCTTTTCAGTCTATACCGTTAACTACAGGCTATGTCAAGAGAATGATTTGGTGCAATCTAAATAGAATTCAGCTAGACTTCTGTATTTCTGTAACAGTAATATTCTTCCATAGTATTAATGTCTTGAACCTTATTAACTCAGCTGGATTGCTGACTAAAGCCAGTGCTGAAGATGTTCTGCTTGCAATGATGGTTTGCTTTCTTTAGCAATAAAATGGCAACATATGCTGTATTAATAAGAGGAGGGGGTGGAAAAATGTTTTAAGAGCCTGAAATAAATACATGCCTTATTTTAAAAAATGTATATACATACATGTATCTTTTTTAAAGTATGTGTGTGTGTATGTACCCCATTGATATGTTTTGGAATGATGTGATGAAGTTGACACCAATTCTCTTGTTCATAACAAGCTATAAACACAAGTGGTTTGACCTGTAACTTGACTTGTTGCCTGTTTGCTGTAACTCTTGCCTAGACCAGGCTTTTAAATACTGGCACATCTCTACCTTGATACTTGTAAAGGGCCTATGTGATGATGCAAGATTGTCTTCAGACACTTCCAATAACTCTAGCTGGTTACATAGTTCCTCACTCTGTTTCTATGGAAATTCAACTGAACTGAAGAGGGGAATAAATAGTAAAGCAACAAACTACTGGGGGGAAATCTAAGCATGACTGTCTTGTCTTTGCACACACCAGTCTTCTGAGTAGGTACAATTCTAACAAATATGCAATTACTCAAGGTATGTTGAACTTATGCTTTTACAATTATAAATAAACTATTGAATGCAAAGCTGCTTCATTGAGATTTATTGAATAAATATACTCAAAAGTAGCCACCAGCTCTGGCTCATAACTTCAGGACCTCAAGTGAGCTAATAATCTTGTAAAAAGCTTGTTCCCTAAAACCAGTCATCTGCTAGGGGGTGACAGCCTTCTGGAAGAAAACTCTGCTCTGTGATTAACTCTGCTCTGGGATTAGGTGTCTCAGTGTTACAGGAGGCCACGTTGCTTTGTTCCTAAAGTAGGATGGTGTGGTTGGTCAGGCTTACACTCAAGCATGAGTAACTGGAGTCAGTGATGCTGTCTTGCTTTCTGCTCAGGAGGGGAACCTGTCTTCTGTGTATTGTACAGAAGTGCTCTCTTCAGTCAAGCGCAAGGGTTTTAAATTGGTCAAAGCTCACACTAAAGCAAAATAACTAGAACTCATTCTTAGGCTTGAGGGCAGTTGCTTTCTAATGAAGATATCTAAGTATTTCTAAATGAAGTATCAGTAATAGTGAGAGCCAGTGATGACCAAAGAGGTTGAGATTTCTTTGTGGCATACTGTCTCTTTGGAAGCACTGACTTGAGTGAAGATCCTCAAGGCTGTGGGGGGTTTTAGCAAGCAAACTATTTCTCATGTTTGTACTGGCCTGTGTACCCACTGTGGCCCATCTGAAAGTGTTCTGTCAGCTAGCTCTCCAGACAAGACAGTAGTATTAGCTAGCAGAAGAATTAATGGGGTGAAAAGAGGCCATGCTCTTCATTGGCTCGGGGTGAGTGAATTGGAGCCATTGTGTAATCAGACAAGCAGCAAAGCCAACAACTGTAAAGGAGATTGCAGCACTTCTTTCTCCTGGTGGCAGCTAGCTCAGCTGCAGTACAATACACAACCTGAGGGTGAAGTTACACAAGAGGTAAAGGTGTCATTTCCTATTCCTCCTTACCTGCCCTACACTGGGTGTTGGCTCTGATGGGTAATCTACCTGATTAGCTTGTTAGTCACCTGACAATCCCCCTAGCACCATGGTGAGATAGACAAGCACAGCCAACCACTGGTGTATCTTCTTCCACACATTGCTGTGCTGTTCTGCTGTCTCTGTACAGTCTTCCTCCATGCAATAAAAACTAGTAACAGGTGATGATGTGAGTATTATATGTGGAACATTCTGTTCAGTCTCTAGTGACTCTTCTCAAATTATTTTCACCTTGATTATACACTAACTCCATTTGTAATATTGTGCCAAAATTACATTGGGCATGAGCATGTTAAGTGCTTAGTGGTCACAGAGATGGTTGTTATTCAGCTTTTGGATGGGGTAGGTTGTTTGGGGTTTTTTTTGTGTAGTCTGCACAGAACTTTCAGAAGCAAATCCTCACTGCTTGAGCAGTTGCCTTGCAAAGAAGCACCAGGACACAGCAGCCTGCATTAACAGTGTGTTGCTGTGATCAGCAGACAGAACCTGCAAAGTCTAGCATGGCTGCAAGGACCTCATGTAGTTCTCCTAAAGGCCAAAGTGCTGTGTATGAGCTGTTTAGTTTAGCTGGAAGTTCTTCACAAAGCTTTTGCTGTAAAATGAAAATACTTCCCCTTGATTCATCATTCCAGCTATTACAGGGGTGCAATAAGCCAAGAATTGCTCCAGCTAGAAAATGCTCTTGTAGCACTTGTGCTTTTTTTGTCCCATTGTAAAAACAGCCCAAACAAATTCTTAAATAAAAGAGTGCTTTTATCTTCACAGAAACTATTACAGAGGGCAGTTACTGAAGTTTATCTGTGTTTTGTAAATTGAGTTGGAATACCTGTAATCAAAGCCTAATTTTTAAGTGCCTGCTGTGGAACATAGGACCCTGGATTAGATCACATCCTAATTAGCAGAGTTACCTGCTTAACAGTATATGTGTTTTAAAGATAGATCAGCAAGGAGCTGTAATGAAGTAGTTTAAGATGAGAAGCTCCAGAGAATTTGTTTGGATTGGAAAGTGACTGTATTTGTCTTAATATAGCACAGCCTCCAGTTTCCCATTACATCACTTCCCCTTTCTAACACACAAAACATCTCTAAGTGACAAACTTCCTGTCTGGCACAGCTTCATATTCACTCTGCTTTAAAAGTTATTTCCAATATAGGACATTCTTCCATTGTACCTACCAAACAAAACAAAACCTTCAACCAGAAGTGTAAAGACTTCTTCAACAAGTGCTTTCTAATCTCTGTCCTAGAGAGCCACCCACATCCTCACAGGCACTCCTGACTGCAATTCAGCTACATCACATGTACTAGTGCAATTACTCTTAAATCCATGGTGAAATCCTGCTATTGGCTTTTGTTGTGAAAGCAACTGCAGTCCTGAGTGTCCAAAAATGTGTAACTTCACAAAAATCAAGGCTAAGAAGCCTCTTCATTTTGATTTGATAAAGGCTTTCAAACACCAAACATTAAACATTTTACAGCTTTGAGGTTTTGTATTGTTTTTTGTATGGGGTTTTTTGATTGTAGAAAAGCACATAAATGAGAAGATAATGGACAGATTTCAGTGTGATACAAAGTGGATTCTATCTGCCTGAAACAGGTATCTCACATCTACTAAGTGAAACAACATTCTTTCCATTATAAATTCAGTAGTAGTCAGGTCTCTAGTCAAAGTCAGTACTGAAAAAGCAACATCTCATCCTCTGTCAGGTGCAGGCCTGGCTGTTGTGGTATGTCTCCTGCTCCTGCTCAAAGCCAAAGCTTCAACCATTCCCTCTGGGAACTGTCCCTGCCTCAATGTCAAGTGAGCAGAGCCTTGCACTGTGAAGCTCCTCCCCTGTGCTGTTGTCCAGGAGACTCTGCTGATCTGCAAGATGAACTCTACTCTGTCTCACTTGTAAGTCATGTGAAGCTAAAGCAAAATTTCAGTATTTAGCAGGTATTTATCCCATCCCACACACACTGAGAGCTCAAAGGAATGGGTTCAATCACCTATGAAACTAAGAAGATGACCAAGTCTTGTGAAGTCTCCAGCAATGTTTGCATCTGGCCTTGTCTTTCAGTGGGTTCAGAGCAAACATTTCTCTCGACTGATGTTCTAGCATCACTTCAAGTTTCACCCCCACCAACATTTCATACAGCCATCTTTGGTTATTGTCCTTAAGGAAACTTAGGACCAGCAAAAGGCCCACAGAGAAATGGTTTGCTAAAATGAGTGTGACTAACTGTCAAAAGAAAAATCAAGATAGACAAAGAAACACAAAGTTGTCATTTCATACCAAGAAAAGGAAAGTTTCTAAACCTAAAGTTCATTGGTTCTCATCCAGGGCATCAAGTTGTTAGAAGAAAGGATGTTTGGTGAGAGTAAAAAGACTAGAGGTGAATATTAAGCACAAAGAATTTCAGTGAGATCTCTGACCACAGCTTAGCAAAACTAGGAAGAGGTCATTGCCAGAAAGATTTGAAAAATACACATCAGTTCCAGACAGGTACTTCTCAGCACATCAACTTGTCAGTCATACAACTGAACAAAGAAAGCACAATCTTGTGAATAAGGTGCCCCAAACACTAACTTGAGTTTGGTAACACTGTTTGACAGCCAAAGAAGCCTTGCTGTGTGAGCAGAGGAGGCAAAATTCAAAAATAATTTTAAGAAATTACTCCCCAAATTCAAAACAGGATGTACAAAGTACAGCATGGTGTCTCCAAGATATTTACTGGGAGGGCTAAGCCAACATTCAGTTTGGCTCGTTGTTCTGCCCCATTCTAACTGCACAAAGTGACAAAATCTGCTCCACAAAACACTCATTTAAAAAAATAAATCCAACTTCCGAAACTTTCATCTCCATTCTCAATTTTCTATCACTCCCAAGAGCACTTACAATCATCATGTGTGTGGAAGAGCTACTGAAGAGCAGTACTTACAGTAAGCCTTAAAACAGCATGTGTTCAACATAACTGCTTTTTATGTTGCTGCTGTTTCTTTTCAATAAAGTTCTGCCTTGCATAGTTTACAATTCCAGAAGTAGAACTCACATAGGCACAGGATAGTGCAAGCCAACTGACACTATCCGAATTTTTACTTTGTTAAAGTCATGGGAATGTATAAAAACAGAAGCCTTCAAGCACTTCCAACACTTAGAACACTTCCAGCAGAGTAGGGAATGCTCAATTTCAAAACTCAAGCTCTTGGCAAGAAGGAAAAAAAAATAATTACCACTAGATTATTTGGGTATCTCAAGCCTGGCTACAGGGACTTTTTGCTACTAAAGAAAAAAAAAAAATCCTGCCACTTGCCTTCTTATGAAGATCACGGTGATACAAATATTAAGTTTCTAAGATTATAAAATATAGAAGTGGAGAACTACAGGATTCCCTCTCTTCTTTTATTATGTAAATAAAGCTTTACAAATATTCATCCAGGACTTTATTCATACCATAAAGGGAAAAATTACCCTAGCTAGAAACCCACATTAAGAATGATCCAGGAGATTCTGGGCTGACTGCAATATCTCAGGCCTTGAACTCCAGAGGAGAAGAAGGCCAGAGCATCTGACTTAGCAAGTCTGTGAAATACCTCACAGCTCTATAAGAACAGTTTCCCCCAACTTCTAAGTTTTGTAAAATGCAAACTTCATACCCGATTTAAACAAAGTAGATAGAAAAGCAGGACACCAGCAAAAAAACCCTGTCTTACCAATAATCAGTCTGAGACAGGTACTATAATCAGTAACAGATTATGTACATACCAGTTATGTCATGAAGTGCTCACAACCCTAATGTAGGTTAACCAGCAGCTTCTGGATTTACTTAACATCCCAGAATAGAAGCACATGGAAAAGGAAAGTGATTTTTAGTTTCTGATAAAGTTAAAAATATTACAAACTTTCAGCTTTTATTGAAAATTAAATATATTAGCAAAAGCAAGATTTAAGAAATATTTTACAAATGATTTACATACAAGAAAGCCAGTATCAGACATATTCACAAATATGCAAACCTTTAATTACAAAAAGTACCTATTGGCAGCATGATGCTAACCTTGCCACTGCAATGTGCTCTACTGTTGATATGAATAAGGCATAGAACTCACATTTGCACCAACTTAAAAAGTTCAAAGAAACTTTAAGCTTTTGAATCCTGGATGCACAATCCCCAACACACACACACACACACACACACACGTGCGAACATTCTAAGGTTTCTTCTTCTAAGCTCTACGAACTAAGTGTGTGCTCTGGAAGAACAGCCAGCCTGAAAAAGCCCAGTAGAAAGGTAACTGGTACTAGCATTTAGATTTCAGCTTCCTCTTTAACATGTACAGGCCTAGGTATGTAAACCATATTCACAGTTTTAAGTATTTTTTAACAGAAGTACCTTTTTTTTTGTTTGTTCTTTAAAACTGGCTCTCAGTTCAGCATTCAGTTCATAATGTCACCTGTTTTGTGATGCATTTACAAGATAACTTAAAAATCTGTGCCATATTCATGGTCAAGATAATTCAACAGGAGTAGTAATATCCAACTGTGACATTCAATACTATATTTCAATGTTTGTGCAAACAGCAAAAGAACAGTTGTATGAGGCAAACATTTGCAAAACCTTTAATATCTCCTCAGTGTTGTAAACTTGGACTGTCAGCCTTAAGTCCTGCACTTCCACAGCTTAAAAAAGTCAGTTGCTAAAACAATCAAGTCTCAAAAAGGTTCTCTTCTACATAGTGCAAATTTTAATGTAGATAACGTGAAAAACATATCTAGCTGGATTGACGTTGTGCAATCGTCAGTGGTCTTCTCTCATAGTTGAAGAAAATGTGCATTCAAAGAACCACGTGGTTCAGAAAGTTAGGAGGGTGTGGAGGAGAGAAAAGACAGTTCCATTACACTTCTCAAACCAGTGCTAGATGTGCAAAGGCAGCAAAAATTCCAGCTGCTACTACAACCAGAACAGAGTAACTTTTCAGGAAGACCCAGGCGGTTAGTCACTTGGACTGGTCTCTAGAAAAATATGTGAGTATATGTTGGATTTTTATCAGACGGTCTTTTAAAGACATCATGGAGAGAACTGAGAGCTGGTATCTGGGATCTACTGGGAGAACAGCTAGAAGCCACCAACACCAAGCAGGACCATTGGGCATTGCCTAAAAATAAAACATATGAGTTGGTTACCCATAACCAATGTTGTACAGTTGACTACGATGAAGACATCAAAAGACAAAGTTGTCAATGACTTCTTTAAAGTTTGATACTAACTACAGAATTGCAGATCCATGAGATCAGAAGTGTGCTGAATTCCTCCCCAACTGAGAAGTCAAATAAAGTACACTTAAACTAAGCTTGATAAAGCAATTATTTTTAAGAGAATATAGGAAGCTCATAGCTTCCTTGGGACAAGATGGCCAGGTACAGGGCAGTCACCTAATAACAAACATCTCTGATCAAAATTAAATCCAATACCTGTCATGCTATGCTTGACGCTTGAATATTCTTGAAGCCCAATCTTTTCATTACAATTGTCTTTATTTGAAGGACTTCTCTAACACCCCCCAATTCCATTCCCTTTCTCCTTAGCTCCTAGACAGAGCAGGACCACTTAATCAGTTTCTTCTAAGATGATAAAATATACTATGTAACTTCTTCCTCTACTTTTTTAATTTACTAAACACCAAGCATTAGATGTCAGGCCCAGAGCTGGACATGCTACTCCTCAACAGAGGTCCTATCACTGCAAAGAAGTGACACAAATGATTTGCAAAAAAATGATTGGTAGTGGTACACTCCAGAATGACATTTCCTCACTTGCAGCTGTATCACACAGCTGGCACATTTGCGTGCTCGTATAAATCTCAGGTACATACCCAGAGTATTGCTGCCTTGCCAGTTACCCTGGTTTTGCACACATATTCCTCTGTCCTAGTATGTTGTTCTAAATCTATCTTTAATAAATTGTTCTAAAATCAATTCTGAATTCATGCATGCTACAGCACCTACAATCTTCCCAGATCGATTACATATAAAAGTATGTAGCAGATGGGTGAGGGACAAGCTCCCATAAGATCCCAATTCATATATAATTCCACCTTGAAAGCCAAATTTTACGTATTTGTAAATGTTACTCTTCTACAGCTTCTACTCCCTCAGGATCTCACCAACCTTCCTTCATTGTTTACAGTAACCATTAACACAGATTGCTGCAGCTAGTTTCATAAGAAACATTTGTCAAATCCTAGCAGCTGCAGCAGTTTATGGCACTAGCTCAGAGAGTAGGAAAGTGTTACTTGTGATTTCCTCATTGCCAAAAGTAACTGCCTGCACATGGCAGTTCCAGTTTCTTCCCTGACTTTCACAGAGAAGAAAATACAGGGTTTTTCCCCTTTGAATTCTAACAGCTTTACACAAACTAAGTTTAAATGTTACTGGAACTTAGTATTTTCAGTTTACTAGTTTTATTTCCACATCCCTTCCTGCAAAAACTGCTGACCAGGGACAGAATTGCTTTTTGTTGCTCATCCTAAGAGAAACAAGGGACAAGCTTTATTGTCCTCAAAGCTGGGAAAAATGAGGACAAAAAAAGCTGCAGTTGTTAACAGCATTTTTATTTTTAGAAATAAGCATGTAATAATTTGTATTAAATGATGTCTCACCTGTATATTTTCCTCCCTGTCAGGCATTGGCCCGAAGTGCTGAAGAATTTGAGTGCGAAACTTGTTTCTTAAGTTTTGGAACCAACTGCAGGCCTGACTGTAAACAAAATTGTGAAGCTCTCTCAATTTCTTTAGTTCTTCTTCATCAGCAACCTGTAAGAGGAAAATACGAAAATATGATTAGTGATAAATAAACAACTAAGGTGTTTAAGCTAAAACCAAAAAACATTCCATTATAACTATATTTAGATATATTTCTTGCATTCTCCTAAGTGTTGATTACTAAGGACTGAATAGTAAACTTTTATTTTTCAAGTTACAGCTTCAAAGTATTGTTCAAACAACAATTATAGTACTTCTTGTTGCTTTATAAAAATTCAAAATCCCCAGCTCGCTTGCATTTCTTCCATGCGCTGGCACTGAATCCTCCATTTCTCTAGGGACTTCAAAATTTGCAACAGAGCTCTCAAGAACAAATCAAGCAAAAATGGTGATATATTAATACAAGTAAGTATTTAGACAGCACTCTGGATACCTTAACATCTTCCAAATACTCGATGTCTGCAGTGCAATAACCATCTTTCATCCCTCTCTGTAAAACTCTAAATCTCTTTCCACCAACTGTATCAACAACAGACCGTCCATCAGGGAGAAAATGAACATTCCTAATTTGAAGCATGCATCCATAATCTGCAAAACTGGAAAAAAGACCTTGTCAGCAATGCAAGTATACACTTCTGAAAGGATGCTTTTTATAACTAAAAACAAATAAAAGACACAAGAGATGAGAAGCTTAGAATTAGAATGTAAACCTACCCATTTTGAGAATCACTTATGCACATCCCAAACTGTTTAGTTCCAGTTTCCATACTCCTGCGAATCATTAGTCGGTATCTTGGCTCAAATACATGGAGAGGGCAAGGCACAGTAGGATATGCCATAGTGCAAACAAACATTGGAACATTCTTGGTCAAGCTTCAAGAAAACATCAAAAGAAATATTGTGGCTTCAAAGTCTAAACACTAAACTACGCCAAGACAATACATTTTGTCAGTATGTTTGCTATGTTTGAGATCATAAAGCACTCTTTTCTAAGTTTAAGAAACTTATTACTTTGTAATAGCTTTCATAAACAACAAAAACACACACTAGTAACAATGGATGAATACCTGTGTACTGATTTGCATACATCCCAGACCGGAAGACTCATAGCTAGTGAGTATCTAGTCAGTGAATGAAGGGCTCTGTCCTGGGAACATGGGTGTTAGTTACTTTAAACCTTTTTGTTCTAGTTTGAGCCATACAAGTCATTATGCCCTTAGAGACAAAGTTTTTTCCGGCAGTAAAGAGATGTAGCAGTAACTACATAGTAGCTAGGTCACCATTTAGATTGTAGAATCATCAAAGCTGGAGGAGACCTCTAAGATCATTAAGTCCAACCATAAGCCTGTCACTCTGCTGTAACCCCTAAACCATATCCTCCAGCATCAGATCCAGACACCTTTCAAACATTTCCAGGGATGGTGACTCCACCACCTCCCTGGGCAACCTACTCCAGTGCCTGAACACCCTAACAGGGAAAAAGTTCTCCTGATATCTAATCTGAATCTCCTCTGTCTCAGTTTATGACCATTCCCTCTAGTCCTCTCACTGCAGGCATGGCAGGAGAGACCATCCCCCACCTCTTGCTCCAGCACCTCGATGTCCTTTTTAAAATGAGAGGCCCAAAACTGAACACAGCACTCGAGGTGTGGCCTCACCAGTGCCTAGTACAGGGAGATGATCAGTGCTGGTCACACTATTCTTGATCCAGGCCAAGATGCCATTGGCCTCCTTGGCCACCTGTGCACACTGTTGGCTCTCATTGAGCCACTGTCCATCAGCACTCTCAAGTCCCTTTCTGATGAACAACACTTAAGCCACTCCTCCCCCAGCCTGTAGTGCTGCATGGGGTTGTTATGCTCCAAGTGCAGGACCAGCACTTTGCCTTATTGAACCTCATGCCGTTGTCCTCAGCCCAGTGATCAAGTCTGTAGAGCTTTCCTACCCTCAGGCAGATCAACACTCCCATCCAACTTACTATCATCTGCAAATATAATCAGATTGCACTCAATCCCCATGTCCAGATCATCATTATTTTCCAGGTGCCAGAACAGAGGATTCCCTGCAGCCTGTGGTGAAGACCATGGTGAAGCAGCTGTGCCCCTGTAGCCCATGTTGGTTAACTGGGCACAGAGACCCACCTGTAGCCCATGGAGGAGACCCACACCAGCACAAGTGAATTCCCAAAGGAGGCTGTGAACCTGAGGGGATTCCTTGATGGAGCAAGTTCCCGGCAGGGACCTGCAGACTCGTGGAGAGAGGAGACCCACACTGGAGCAGATTTCCTGGCAGGACTTGTGATCCTGTGGGGGATCTGTGCTGGAGCAGGCTGTCCCTGAGGGGCTGCACTGCACCCTGTGGAGAGTGACCCACACTGCAGCAGTTTGTGGAGAACTGCCACTCTTGGGAAGGACTCACGCTGGGAAAGTCCGTGGATGGCTGCCCCATCTGGGAGGGACCCCACGCTGCAGCAGGGGAAGGAATCCCCTCCCTGAGAGCAGTGGCAGACATAACATGTGATCAGCTGACTGCAGCCTCCCTGTTTCCCTGCACCACTGCGGGGGAGGAGATAGAGCTGGGAAGGAGGGAGGAGAGGGGGAACGCGTTTTTAAGGTCTGCTTTATTTTCTCATTATCCTGCTCTGATCTTGTAAGTAATAAAATCACTTAATTTCCCTAAGTTGACACTGTTTTGACCCTAATGGTATTAGCTGAGTGATTTCTCCCTGTCCTTATCTCAACTCATGACCCTGTCCCCCCACTCCTCCCTGTCCATTTGCAGGGAGTGAGAAGAGAGGCTTCAGTGGGTGCCTGGCATCTAGTCAGGGTCAACCCACTTCAGTGAGACAAACACCATGACTACAAAAAAAACCAACAATGTCTTTTGATCACACCTATCTGTATACAATTAGCATCTATCATGAACTGCTTTGCAAGAAATTCAAGTATCTGAGGCTCTGCAGTCAACTGAAGAGAACAAATCCATTAACAGCAGCAAAGCTAAAACTGAAGCTCCATGACAGCGTGTGCAGAAAGAAGAATGGAAAGGGAAACGCATTTCATAGAATCATAGAATGGCCTGGGTTGGAAGGTACCTTAAAGATCATCTAGTTCCAACCCCTCTGCCATGGGCAGGGACAGTTTTCACTAGACCAGGTTGCTCAGAGCTCTATCCAGTCTGGTCTGACCAACCTAGTGGCCTTCTATGATGGAGTGACTACATCAGTGGACAAGAGAAGGACAAGATGCCATTTACCTGGACTTCTGTAAAGTCTTTGACACGGTCCCTCACATCCTTCTCTCTGAATTGGAGAGAGATGGATTTGATGGGTGGACTGTCAGAAGGGTAAGAAAGTGGTTGGATAGTCCCATCCAGAGGGTAGTGGTCAATGGCTGAGTTCTGACAGACAGGAGTGACACGTGGTGTCCCTCAGGGGTTCATACTGGGATCAGTGTTATTCATCCATGGCATAGACAAAGGGATTGAGTGCACTGTCAGCAAATATACAGGTGACATCAAGCTGAGTGGTGCAGTTGACACACCTGAAGAACAGGATGCCATCCAGGGGCACCTGGAAAAGCTCGAGTAGTGGGCCCATGAGGTTTAATAAGACCAAGTGTATTTTGTAGAGAACTCAAGAGCCTCACTTTGCTACTACTAAACTATTTTTACTTATTCATAAGAATTTTTAATTCCACAATAGTTTAAAAAATGGTAATTTTGTGAAATACACATTTAAAACACCAAATTAACATGTCTTCATATTCCTTCTTGCATGCATAATATACCACTATTAATAACCACAAAAGTAATAAAGCATTTCTACAAAGGATTTCCATACTAATTTCTTAAGGTTTCTAAATAAGACAGCAAGCTTACTTGGAGTGTTCAGCAGTTTCTTCAGCATGAATTCTTTTTCTCTCGTATAATTCATCAGACAAATATTTCATTATTAATTCCTCCAGGAGTTCTGTGATACTATATTTTCTGCTTGCAAGGTACTGTAAGCAATTAAAAAAAATTAACATTTCTTTTCATATATATTAACAAAAGCCTTGAGAAAATGCAGCTTTTATTTAAAACCCTGATCCATGAAATGTGCCATAAAACCCACAAAAAATTACAGGTCTGAAGTTATGTTTCATTACTTAACACTAATAATATTTGAAAATTAGATTCTCTGTTTTAGTTCTTCATGTCTGACAATTCAAGTATCTAACTCTGTTTCTATTTCTATGCTTACCATGCACAGAACTGATTTTCTAGGATATACATTCATACAAATAAGGAAAGCACACAGAAATCAGAGAGGTGTTACTGAACAGTGACCAAAGTTTACACACAGACACAGGATTTTGTTAAACCAACAGAGTAGCTGGTCACAGAAACATAAAACCTAATCAACTTGTATTGACAAAATTTGTCTCCAAGTTGTTGGGTTCAAGGGGAATAGCCTTTAAAATGATATAAGATTTGTATTTGTGAGCTTTTTACTGAGAAACAATACCTCTTTCAAACTCTCCTTACAGAGTGGACACTGTGGAGCGTGATCTAAACACCGTTCCAAACAGCCTTTGCAAAAACTATGACCACAAGGGGTTGTCACTGGCTCGAAGAATAACCTGAAACAAAATTATTAAAAGTCAGATGCCATGGCCAGTGTGTGTTTTGCTAAAAAATCTCAGTGATCAGCTTCTTTAAGACTAGTTATACTATAGCAAAGCAGAGAAAAACTAATCTCATGTCTCTTTATTTTACTTTGTACTGCAGTTTGTTTCCATTTACCACATCACTGATTAGTTCTTTGAGGGATCTGGACATATTTCAACACTTCAAGTACCTAAACGTTTATCCCAATATACAAACATTTTAGTCTCACTACATAAAGAGTCAGAATAAACAAAATTAAGTCATTCTTTGAGAAGCTAAGTTGTTTTAATAGCAGTATTACATACTAGCAACATAACCGTGGATAGCTTTAGTACACACCATATGTTTTATGGTATTTATTCTGAAAACCAAGACAGTTCAATAAAAGCTTCCAAATACAACATCAGCTACATTTAAGTGGACTTATATTCTGAAGCATCTACATCTCCTAGACAAATATAAGGTTTGCAGGCAATACTTCTAAGCACTAGCCTTCCTAAACTAAGAAGTTAAATAGTTTTATTGACTGAAAACCACAGAAGATCCTGTCCTTTTAAGGTTACCAGTTAACAACACCAAGTTTATTTAAATGTGTCACTCGCTACAATGCTCTATACTATAGGACTATTTTAATCAAGTTGCCCCTTAAATTAAACATTTAACTGAAGGGATAGAGGAGAGCTGTAAATTACTGGCTGGTATCACAACTCCTAACAACCTCTAAGTACCTCAGTTTATACACCTAACAGATATTCAGCTAAGCATCTGTAACAAATATTGAATCAAGGATAAAATCTTACCTCATACATAGAGAGCACTCAAAATCTGATACATCAATCAAATCCCCTGGAATTGTTCCAAAAGCCAGTGTCATGTCCCTTTTTGTACTTTCTAAGGAGAAGCGAGACAAAATACTCCTTCAAGAAAGGCACAGAACAATAACTATCTTAAGTTTCAGAGTAAGTGACTGTTTACCTCCTTGCTTTTTGTGTTTGTTTCTTCCATCCTCACATACGACTGTATCCTGTTCGGAAAAGGAAAGCTTTCTTTTTAACAAAGCACCTTTTCCTTGGCCAGAGAGAAGGGGTTCAGAAGACACTCTCTTTAAGCCATCTTCCTTGGCAAGGTCTTTTGTTGAGTTAAGAGCATGGGCAGACTGTGCACGATTTAAGCCTCCACTGACAGGCTCCAGGACATCTGATCCTCCTAAACTCTGTAATAGCAAGATGAACTGAACTGTATTTTAAGAGTAACATAAATCTATGTATGTAAGATGTGACCAGAAATATATAAATATATAAATCATTAACAATTATAAATCTCCATCTGCTTTGAAGAGGAAAAAAATTATATTTCACTTTATTTTGAAGTCCCTAATATCAAACTTCAATACCTTCTGATCCTTTATTGATTATTTATTCTAGTTCACTAGAATGAGGAGTCTTAACACCAAAGCAAATTACTCCCAAACCACAATTCTTTTCTTCCAATTTAGCCAGTTACAGAAAGTCAGCATTTATAGTGGGAAGTAAGGATGACAAATCAGGATATCAGTACATCTGATGCTTATGTATCAGTCAAGAAGAGAAAAGTTATCTCAGAGTTTTTGTTACCTGCTGAGGACAAAGTTGTAAATTGCAGTAAGATGCAGTCAGCTCAGAACCAAGCATAAAAGGTTTATTTCGAATATGAGGTGAATTCCAAGCAGATTCCTTCAGACTCTCACCTAGCTTCTCTGGTGACAAAACATCACACAATGTCTAGAAAAAACAGCTAAATGTTAATTATAACAAAAAACAATCTAGACATGCCTTTATTATAAAGCTACTATATAGTAGAAAGCTACTATAAATTTAAGCTGTATGAAGTTATCATAAACAGTATATAAGCAGTGACTGAGAAAGAAGAGGTGAGAATTAGCAGAAACCTACATACCTACATTGCTAAAACAAAATTTATCTAGACTACAAGCAAGTGAGCTGTTTGAACAGAGTTAGACATTATCAATTCAGTATCATGCAGCTTCTTCAATGTAAATTTTTATTACAAAAGAAAACCTGTTGTGCTCTGGGCACAGATTTCAGTTTAGAAAATTTAACTTGCTGCCTGCTTTCCAGTTTTCTAGATATTCATTTAGCAACTTCAAAAGCATATGTACTTTTAAATGTGTACTTAAAACATGGACATTAGGACTATCTCTTCAATGTAGCATGATTCATCTTAAAAGGAATCTGTCACCTGAACCTTCTCTGTATGTAATGAAGATTTTTACATGCTCAAACTCTACCATAATAGGAGCTGTATAAAAGAATCAAGTCAGAGATAGGAGTCTAGTATCATAAATAAAATTACCTTTTCTACTTCTAGCTTGGCTGGAAGGAAGTCCTCATCAAGGGCTAAGCACTGTAGAAACAGTTGTAAGGCATCACCTACAAAGCCAGAGTCTTGCAGCACTTTTCCTTTCTGGAAGTAGACCTGAAAAACAGATATGATGAACACACTTCTAGAGACTATGTAGAACTGCAGTATTGATCTGACAGGCATTACAAGAGTTGTAATGTCTGTACAACAGAATCAGAACCTGCTATAACACAAGGAATGCAGCTCTTTAACAGACTTCAACTCTGCAGTGTGGTTGATCCATATGCCTTGTCTAACACACATGTGGCTACAGTGCTTGAAAAGAGTCATGGGGATAGGCTGGTGTTGGTCTTCTTCCAGGTAACTTGTTTTGGCTTACACAACGGTTAAAAACCTGACTAGTGCTGAATGCATGCAAAAGTCCTTATCTTCCCTCTTCTGTGAGGCTTTGGAGGGGAAGAAGAGGGACATAAAATGCCATTTAATATATAAGCTCACACAAGAGCTTACAGGATACCCTTTTTGCCCTCTCTTTCATTAAAAGCCTCATGGTTCCAGCCTGGAGAAAGGTAACTACAAACAAAACAATCCACACAATCATGTATCCCTTACATACATCTTAATCTATATTTTTAACACAAAATAATGTACTTTTGCAATGGATTTCTCCAACTATACTGTATTCTTGAACACTGGACAGTAGCTAGAAAAAAATAAATCTGTATATTATTTTCTCTGGAAGAAAAAAGGGGGAGAAAATACTACTGAATTTTGCTGAACTTACTTGTAACTAGATGATGTTGCAACTAAGAATATATCTTAATTTTAAAAGTTGTACTGGCAGTAATATAAGTTAAAGTTAGATAAAACCAATATATAATAAAAGTTAGTTAAAACCACATCTATCTGTGTATGAGAATTTGGATAATGGGCCAGAAGCTAAACTTAAGGAAACCAACAAAACCCCACAAAAAAGCCCAAACATAAAACCCAGCATGCAGTTTCAACAGAGTGACTGGCAGAACAAACAGTAGCATCTGCTCAACAAGACTGTCAGATGAGGCCATGCATCCTCTTTGATGGATCTGGGCAGTTTCATTAAGATCTGTTCTGAAGAAGGAAAGTATGCTAATCCTCCTCTTACAGACAGCTGATTGTCCTACAGAGAGAAGGGTCATTATAGGAATCCATCAAACCAAGCTCAGTTAAATGAAGTGAGGTTTATTTCCAAACATACAGAAAAAAAATTACTACCAACACTGAGAGGGGAAAAGCAGGAGGCCCTCTGAATTTGCAGTAGCCACAGAACTACACATACAAGAGGAACCAAGACAACAGCAGTTATCTCTACTTGTGTGGCAAGATCTTACTCCTGCTGTGCTCAGAGTTTAGACAGTTCTACAATATGCAGTATCTCAGAGCTCTGAAGACCACTAACTCCCCAGCTGCCTGGACTACTTGCAAAGCTCAGTTCCCACTGGGTTTCTTTGGGCTTTTCAAAGAAAAACTCTCCAAGCTAAAACAGCAAAGTGTCCTTCTGTTAACAAAAATTAACACAGATAAACAAAAGAAGCCCCAAACCTCAGCTGTTACAGGTTACATCACCACAAACTGTCCCAACTCTTGAGCATATTTCTGAATCAGTTCCAACCTGCCAGAGTCGTCATTAACCTGTCTTGTCTAAGTTAACTATTTTAGATGCCTTTTAGCATTTTGCATGTCTTACAAGATAATGTTTAAAGAAGCTGACTTAGGTTTTTAACCTGATGCAAGTCTAATTTAGACCTTATTGATTCAATAGATAAAAGCAATATTGAAAAATGCAGAGTATGTATCAACTTACCTCTGGCCAATTTGGCATTTTAGAAATAACAAAATTTAGATCTTCTATGGCTGTTTTATATTCTTGGAGGCCAACATAGGACTCAGCTCTATAAATTCTTAGCATCAAGTCACTGGAATCTGAAGACAAAAATCAGACAAAATTTTTTTAAAAATCAGAAATTTGCAATTTTTAATTAGATTTGCTTTCATAGTGATATGTCATAATCATGATGCTTTGTACAATACTTCCAGAATTACTGGAGTACATTCTCACCATCCCCTAGGAGTGGGTGGTGGTAATTCCAGGTTCATGTCTTTTAAGCTAAGGATCAAATTTTGGACCCCCTAATGCATCTTGCAGCAACAATAAAATGTATTTTCAAATATGTAACTGAGGCTGACAAAGTACTGCTCAGTACTGCTGTGACACAAAAACTGAGGACTAAGTACATCCATTCAAAACCACAGAAATCTGGGAATTCATCACACATATTAGAAGTCTAAGTATTACAAAATTTGCATTCAAACACCCATGTTTTTCTGACAGACATTAGGTTTTATAATGCCCAATCCCCTCCAAACATGGCAGGAGATACAGATGCCACTTTCACAATGGTATCAACCTGGGAAGTACCAGACAAAGGCTTTATCTCTATGTGATAACAACAGACAGCCAATAGCAGAAAGCTTTAACAGCAGCTGGTAGCCCTGTTGTAAGGAGTGGAACTTCTACAATAGGAAAACAGAATGTGTTCAATAAGGACAAGTCCTCCTGTCCAACACACAGCATTTTGCACTTTTGGTACAGCAGCCTCTAAATGGGAAGCACACTCATTTCCATGCCATTAAAACTATGGTTTTGTAACACAACTAATTGCAGTTGCTGCTTGAAAAAAATGCCAACACGCTGCTTTATTCTTGATTGTTTTTAGAAATACACCTGTTTTTCAGTGAATGAGAGAAACAAGTCAAATATTGGTCTACTATAAACAATACTAAAATCAAACAGTTCTTTAAGCTTGTTTCAACAAGGCTTTCTTAGGAGGTGATTATTTCAATTTGACATTCTTAGTCTACTCTAAACATCTAATACAGATTTTTATAACTTGGCCACATTAGCTTGTTTTAGCTTTAAAAGCTATCCTGATCAATGTTCCTATATATTCCAACTCATTGCTTTGTATTGAGATCCACAATGCTACATGTAAAAATACCTTTATGGAAAAGAAAGGGTTAAGAAAAATCAAAATTCACAGAAGCCCTCAGAGCTGAAACTAAAGTGTCTTCCTGATTTGACTTTCTTTTGAGCTGACAATTTCCCTTCAAACACAAATATTCCCAAACCTGGTTTGTTTCATTTCCATTTTAGCCATAATAAAATGCCTGTTTTAACAGCAGTCTGGGAAGCTCTTTATCTGACTCAAACACTAATTCTGCAAGCAGAACAACTCTGCAGCCTGGTTTCCTGTGGCTTTGTGTTTTGTGACTGCTATAGCCTAGAAAAGTGGGAGCTCAGATCAAACTCTTCAGATCAGTTTTTGTGTCATATTTGACTCTCTGGCATCCAGCAGAGTTAGTATCAAACCAAATCCCCTTCTCCAGAGGTAGCAGTAAGTGCTGGTCTTTGTTCTCTGATAAGCTGCCTATTTGCACAGAATCAGAGGAAGCTCATCTTTTTCAGACATTCAAGTAGAGAACATGACCTGAGGAACTCTGAGCTTTCTTTCCTGGGGGTGAATGAGGGATAGCTCGAAGACAAAAACGTGAGTTCAAGTCTACAGCAGGTGGACATTTTGTCTATTTCTTTTTCAAAGAGAAAAGCATGACTCCAATTGAACTGGTAAAAAAAAAACCAACACCAAGAAACCCAAAACGGGCTAAATCAAGGAGTTTAGTTGGAACCCCAACTCTGCTGCTGAGCATACAAATAATGCCACTGAAAGATCAACACACTAACAAATTGGGTCTAAAAGAAAATTATTACAAGTAGTATTCCTCAAGGCTCAGTACTGGAGCCAGTCCTGTTTAATATCTTTATCAATGATCTGGATCAAGGCTTCAAGTGCACACTCATTCTGCAGAAAATGCCAGGTTGACCAGGAGTGTTGATGTGCTAGAGGGCAGGAAGGCTCTGCAGAGGGATCTGGACAGACTGGATCCATGGGCTGAGGCCAGTTGTATGAGGTTCAACAGGACCAAGTGCTGTTCCTGGACTCAGGTCACAACAATCCCATGAGGTGCTACAGGCTAGGGGAAGAGTGGCTGGAAAGCTGCCTAGCAGAAGAGAACCTAGGGGTGCTGGTCAACAGCAGCTAGACATGAGCCAGCAGTATGTCCAGGTGGCTAAGGAGGCTAATGGCATCCTGGACTGTACCAGAAATAGCGTGGCCAACAGGACCAGGGAAGTTATTGCCCCCTGTACTCAGCAGTGGTGAAGCCACACCTTGAGTACCCTTGAATCCTGCATCCAGTTCTGGGCCACTCATGACAAGACAGACATTGAAGCACTGGAGCACGTCCAGACAAGGGGAACAGAGCTAGTGAAGAGGCTGGAGCACAAGTCTGATAAGGAGCAGCTGAAGGAATGGGGCTTGTTTATCCTGGAGAAAAGGAAGCTCAGGAGGGACCTTATCACTTGCTACAACTACCTGAAAGGAAGCTGAAGCTAGGAGGGGATCAGTCAGTCTGTTTTCTCAGGTAAGGAGTGACAGAAAGAGACTAAACAGTGCCAAAGTGCACCAGAGGAGATTTAGTTTGGGTATCAGGAAAAGTTTCTTCACCAAAAAGGGTGGTCAAGCATTGGAACAGGCTGCCTGGGGAAGTGGTGAAGTCACCACTCCTGGAGGTATTTAAAAGACATGTAGATGTGGGCTCAGAGACACAGTTTAGTGGTAGACTTGACAGTGCTGGGATGACAGTTGAACTCAAGGATTTTAGAGGTCTTTTATAACCTAAACAATTCTACGATTTTATCTAAATTTATATATCCAATTTTGTAACCACAACTTAATTTTTAGACTTTGCAATCGTGACAAAAACATTTTGCAATGTTTCAGCAGATATTTTACTGTTTGCCACCTAAAGAGAAGATGCAAACTGATCTCAGCTCTTTAGACCACAGACTTAACAAGGCAGAAACACAATTTGTGCCTGAATTTTCAGTTTCACTAATCCAATATATTGTAAATACAGAAATCACTCCTAGTATATCCAAAGAGAAACAATTTTAATACAAAAGACATCAAGTACTTGCAGTGCAGAACTGTGTGTATCCGTGGTTATTATTACATTAACAGGGAAGTATACAGAGGGGGACATGCAAAACCCCACTCAATATGCATTCTTGGGTTTTATGTTACTTCCAAAGCATCTGCTCCTGGCTACTGTCGGCATAAACATACTAATACAGGGACTACACCTCTGGTCTGATCCTGCATGCCTTTTAAATGGTTCTTAATAACATGCCAAATTCTTCAAAATAAAGGACATCCACATGACAACCACTGTAGAAAAACTTTAGGACACAGTACTATAGGGTCACCCTAATGATTGGTGTTGGAACACACAGCCCATAAGAAGGTGCTGAGAGAACTGGGCTGGTTTAGCAGAAAACAATTTCCAAAGGCATTAGGAGAATTACAAAAGTTTTTCAGAATATGGGAATGGGTTACCTGTAAGACTTTTACTGCAGTGCACAGTGGAAAAGCAATAGAGACAATGGTTATAAACCAAACCAAGGCCAGTTTGGACTTGAAATAAGGATAAAATTTTTCACCATAAGGATAGTTGACCTTTGAACAGGTTGCCCAGAGAGGCTGTAGAATCTTCAGCCTGTAGGTTTTCAGGATCCAGCTGTACAAAACCTTAAGCAAACTGTTCCAATCTCAGTATTTATTCTGCTTTGAACAGGAGATTGATTGCT
>NW_008654328.1:0-1519 GCF_000695815.1 Acanthisitta chloris | reverse complement strand
GGAATGAGTCTCAGATTCAGACCAAACGTGAGCCCATTAGCTGTGTGTTTCTTGACACTTGATTAAAGGCAAGCTGCACTTGTATATTAATCTGTCAGACTCCCTTTAACTAAACTATTTTGTTTCAGCCCCTCTGAGGAACATATTAATATTCCTCATGTTTTTCAAAAGTCACTTTTACACCACGGCAAATATGTCTCTTTCAAACGTTTCAAGAAACATAGGACAGTTATGAAAAGGTGCTATTTCAGTACAGGTTTAGTGTCAATGCCTTATTTAGGACATCAGATTGATGTTTAGCATGATTTTTAACTACCTGCATTAAAAAGAAAAACAGATGAAGCAGAGGTAAGGAAACACTGAAACAGAACATGAATGACTTAAAACATTAATATATTTCTTATGCTACATTTTTTCCATCTCGAAATGTTTTAAGATTCATGTTCTGGAGGAAGATAGAAAGTGTACCAGCAGCTATTAATTAGTTATCTATTGGCCTGAAATCACCTTCAGTTTGTAATTATGAACTCACAGCTTTAAATTCGTATTTCATGTACATCTGCACTTTGACTCACAAAGTCCTTAATATCTTTACCAGAATACTTGGCATACTGATAGCTCTCAGGAGTGGAGACACCGGAACGAATTGCACAACAGACCTTAAACCAAGCTTCTAGCACTTAATTCTAGAAAGTGTACTGAATTTGAGTAATAAAATTTAAGATAAGCATCACAGCTGGTAACCTCTCAAATTTTAAGCCCATTTTAAAGCCTAAATTTAAGGTGTAGATTCACACGAAGAAAAAAAGGAATCAAAATTCTTTCCCCACAGGTATCTAAATACTACTAAATCAACAAAAGAAAGATTTACTAAAATCTGTACAATTAATTTCCACTTTTATTCTTTCAAAGCCACTTTGAAACATGAAACAGGACCCCTGTAAAACTTTTAGAAGACCACTGAGATTTCTTTGTGACCTGTATGAGTTAATGCTGTACTTCAGGAAAGAAGTCTGCTGCTTCTAGTTGCAAGACTTAAGACAGATCAACCACTTTCTTGGGTCACATCCATCCTATATCCTACATTTTTGAAACACCCTGGCAAATAGTGTGGAATTGATGACCTAAACTGAACCTCTTTAAAAATCAAGTTGCCAAAAAGTATATAAAAGAAATCTCCGATTTAATCTCACCTACACTGTAAACAGTTTATTCTGGAACTAGATCTAATGTATCTCCCCAGAACAGATTGGAAGGATTACACTTATGCAAGCTTTTGGTTTTTTTCCTTTGCTGCAGACAACTGTGCAAATGCAATACACTTAATTTGTAGAAATAGTAATTCCTAAATTACTGGACAGAAAAAAAAAGGCACAAATCACAATGGAACCCCTCGGGTCAGTGAGCTTTAAAACCCGTAAGTCCAGTGAAAACAACAAAGGAATCCGTCACTGGATCCATCTAGGTGTATCCATCACACAAACTTGATTCCCTCTACGACGAGTAAACTCTGGGAAAC
>NW_008654327.1:11802-12300 GCF_000695815.1 Acanthisitta chloris | reverse complement strand
GGTCCCAAATCATGCTGTTGGTTGTGGAGGGTCCCCAGTTGCTCATGTCAGGGTACCATCTTTATACCGTCCAGATTCTTACGGTGAGGGGAGGTGTATTCCTAATTTACATGTGAAGCAAGGAAGTCCTAGGGTGGTGGGTCCGGTGGTCACAGATACAGCCTGTCTGAGGTGATCTTTGATATGTATATGCAGTTTGTCACAGTGAGGATTTTTGTTTAGATATATTAACCATATTTGCCTCTGCCAGGCCTGGAATTAGCACAAACTCTTTTTTTTTTTGCTTATCTCAAGTTGTTGCCTTGGTGGCTAGCACGTCTTAGGGCGAATTCCTTTTGTAGCATTAACAGTGTTTGAGATAGGCAAGGTATTCTTCCTCACAGTCCCTCAGTTCATGGTGTCAGTCATGGCAGCGAGCAAGGTCTCAGTGTCAGTTACTGGAGTAAGTGGAGGACTTTAATCTCCAGTCATGGGACAGGCAAGAGGACCCAGGGGCCC
>NW_008654327.1:5303-11724 GCF_000695815.1 Acanthisitta chloris | reverse complement strand
TGGTTGTGGAGGGTCCCCAGTTGCTCATGTCAGGGTACCATCTTTATACAGTCCAAATTCTTAGTCTCCGTGGAGGTGTATTCCTAATTTACATGTGAAGCAAGGAAGTCCTAGGGTGGTGGGTCCGGTGGTCACAGATACAGCCTGTCTGAGGTGATCTTTGATATGTATATGCAGTTTGTCACAGTGAGGATTTTTGTTTAGATATATTAACCATATTTGCCTCTGCCAGGCCTGGAATTAGCACAAACTCTTTTTTTTTTTGCTTATCTCAAGTTGTTGCCTTGGTGGCTAGCACGTCTTAGGGCGAATTCCTTTTGTAGCATTAACAGTGTTTGAGATAGGCAAGGTATTCTTCCTCACAGTCCCTCAGTTCATGGTGTCAGTCATGGCAGCGAGCAAGGTCTCAGTGTCAGTTACTGGAGTAAGTGGAGGACTTTAATCTCCAGTCATGGGACAGGAAAGAGGCCCCAGGTGCCTGGGCTGGGCTCCAATGTTGAGGCAGGGGAGACCTGAGCTGGAGCTGCTGGAGCAGATGGCCAAGCTCTCAACATCTCATAAAAGTATCTTGATAATTTCTCCCTCTTTTGAAATTGCATAACTCCACAGAAACTCATGTGAAACCCTTTATTGTAAGCTATTCTCTTGTTTATTTGAGATACAAATTTTTAGGAATGTGGCTTCAGTTGCATAAAGAAGTTCAGTTCAGTTGCACTGTTCAAAGCTGCTCTTCACTAAAACACTAAATCAGAAGAAGTATACATTTACTTCCACTTGCTGTAAATATCTGTATGATATGGAATTTCTGGATGACAGATTTAATCTACTGTTGATGACCATCTCCATGATCTTTCATGATTGTCATGATTTCATCCCACCTGGCAACGAAGAACCACACGGCTACTTGCTCATCCCTTTAGCCCCTCCCCTGCCAACAGGATTGGTGTGTGAATTAGAAGCGTAAAAGTGAAAAAACTGATGGGCTGAGATAAACATTGTTTAACATGTAAAGCAAGCATTGCACACAGAAGCAAATCCAAACAAGGAATTCATTCACTGATATCCATCGTCAGGCAGGTGTTCAACCATCCCCAGGAAAGCCGGGCTCCATTATACCTAATGGTGACTTAGGCAGAAAAATGGCACCACTCTGAATGTCCAGTGTTCCCTCTTATAGCCTTCATCTTCATATGTTGAACATAATGCCATATGGTGCTGGCTATTCCTTGGGTCAGTTGGAGTCAGCTGCCCTGGCTGTCTTCTCTCCTTGCTCCTTCTGCATCCTGTCACGACACAACGGTAGGGGGCGATGTTCATTATAAAAGCTCATCAGGCTGACCACAGACATAGACCATGTGTCAGGGAACTTTAGATTTTGTCATACAGTTGCCATAACTCTGTCAATCAGCTCAAAATCCCAGCTGTTCCCCCTCCCAGCTCCTTGTGCATCCTCAGCCTACTTGTTGGAAGGGCAGCACAACAAGCAGCAAAGGCCTTGACACTGTATACGCACTGCTCAGTATAATATAAACCTCTCTGTATTATCAAAGCCATTCTCAGCACAAACCCAAACATAGTCCTGTACAAGCTAGTATGGAGAAAATTAAGTGTATCCCAGCCCAAATCAGTAAAATGATAAAGAAAGATAATTTGGAACTTTCCTCATTAGCCACTGTTCAGGTAAGCTTTCAGAAAAAAAAAATGATACTGTGTTGAGTTCATTTTAACGGCTAATTCAGCAACTGATCCCATTGGTATCTACTAGCTATTTGAATTAGTTACTGCTAAATGACATATATTTTACAGTTACTCTAAAATATGACAAACTGAAAAAGCATGCCCAATTATGCACGGGGCAGGTTTTCCTCAGCTGTTTTGGCAAACAACTAGAATCAAGGTAGTTTTGGCTAAGAGAGATATGTAAATGTTTGAGCCTGCAGGACTACCACACTTGCTCTTTTGAGTTACAGTCACAGAAGCACAGAATATTCGGAGTTGGAAGGAACCCACAAGAACCAGCAAGTCCAACTCTTGGCTCTGCACAGGACATCCCCAAGAATCACACCATGTGCCTGAGAGCTTTGTCCAAATGCTTCTTGAACTCTGTCAGGCTTGGTGCTGTGACGCCTTGCCTGGGTAGCTGTTACAGTGCCCTTCCACCCTCTGGGTGTGGGTGAAGAACCTTTGTCTAATATCTAACCTAGACATCTCCTGACATCATTTCAGGCCATTCCCTCAGGTCCTGCCATTGGTTACCAGAGAGAAGAGATCAGTGCCTGCTCATACACTTCCCCTTGCAAAAAATCGGATACAGTGATAAGAGTTAGCAAGAGATCAGAGAAGATAAGCTAGGAAAAAAAAAGAAAAACCACCATGTGTTGTGACATGATGAATGGTGGCTTTTGTGGTCTAATCTCAAGATTTAGAAACTAATTCCTGACAAAGGTTAAGTCAAATACTTGAACATTCAAAAAATTAATGATTTCCTTTATTCCCTCCCTCAGTATAGTGACATTTCTCCTCTTTCATGCCCTACACTGCATTTTCTTAAAATTTCATCCTTGTTCTCTTCCACAAATGGAAACAGTCAGCTCCCATTTCTGGTTCATCTATGAAGGCATAAGTATGCTTTCAGTGCTTAGCAAATAGTACAGTTGTGCTGTTGCTTTTACTCTGCTGCATTTTCAGCTTTTACAACTGTGAATGTGCTGGGCACAGAAATGACAGCCTGGAGACCTCCATTCATTTATTGCAAGGCTGCTTCTTTGCAATGCTTGTGCACACCCGCAGAGACTCTTCTGCCTGCAGAAACAATAAGATGACCACATGCCTATGAACCCCATAAATGTCAGCACTGTCTGCTAGTGCTGGGCAACTGCTGAGGCAGATTGTTGCACAGAAACAGACTGAGACTTCTAATTTGTATCACAGATAGATTTGATTGACTTGTTATCAGCAGTTATCATTCTGGGCTAGCTTTGGAGCAGCTCCTGATGCCCAAAAGATTATAATAACTTTCTGGACAACTAATCTTTTGCCATCCATCCTGCCTTATCCATTTTTAAAACCCATTCCCCATCACTGAAGAGCACATAGCTAATTCTGCAAGCAAACCCAAAGATTTAATCAAAACTGAGTTATTCAGCAACAACAGAATATAAACTGCAGTTTCTATTGCTTCACTCTGAAATTGCTGCTTGTGCTTCTTCTGGGGAGAAAAGCCCAGAACACCCAAATCCAGTTGTCACTTACTTTAGATGTGAATGCTGTATCTTTTTGAACGTGGCGTAACCTGTTTGGTTATGCAATGAAAGGTCTTTGCATACCTCTGGTGGAGCATAATGACTATTGGTAACCCAAATTATGGACTCAGAGGAAAGAGCAACCTGTGTGGGCCCCAGCCAGTCTCAGCCCCACCATTCAGGCATGAAGTCTATCAAGACAGGGATAGAGGATTAGCTACAGGGTAAACAGTATATGCTGGTTGAATTGACCTTCTATCTGTGTATATACATACATGCTCCCCATTAGTAGATGTGCATCCTGTTCAGCCAAAGAAGAGTGGGATGAGGCCAGTGAAGCTGTCTAAATTTGTATGACGGCTCTATGTGTTTATCTCTACTGATCTACATGGCTGACTGTGTATATATGTGGTGCATAGATGTGTTTCTGTGTTTGTGCCCATTGGCAATTCATGCTCAGTCTTGTCGCTGGTCAGACCAGGGGGCATGGAGCTGCAGCAGCCTTGCCTCTATCAGGCTGTTGGATCTGGCCCTGCTTTCCCTAATACAATGCAGACCCTCCAGCTTTCAAAAAACTAATTGTGACTATATTCTCCCTTCTCTTCTCCCTCCCTGGTTTGCCCTGTGTTTACTTTTTTCATGCTTGATACAATCAAAATGTACTCAGTAGTTACATCAGTAAAAAGTGATGTCCCTCAGGGATTTGTATTGTGACCAGCACTATTTAATATGTCATTAACATTAATGACATATACAAAAGGATTGAGAATACCTTCAGCAATTTTGCAGATGACAAGGTGACACCAAGCTGAGTGGTGTGTTTGATAACCTGAAGGACAGAATCACATCCAGAGCTTGTGAAGTGGGCCCATGGGAATCTTATGAGGTTTAACAAGACCAAGTGCAAGATTCTGCACCTGAGTCAGGGCTACTTCTGGTATCAGTACAGGCTGGGAGATCAACAGAGTGAGAGCAGCCCTGCTGAGAAGGACTAGGGGGTGCTGTTGGATGAGAGGCTGGATGTGAGACAACAATGTCTGCTTACAGCCCAGAAAGCCAAATGTGTCCTGGGCTGCATCAAAAGCAGCTTGGTCAGCACATTGAGAGAAGTGATTCTGTGCCTCTACTCCACTCTTGTGAGAACCCACCTGGAGTACTGCATCTGGGTCTGGGGTCTCCAGAACAGGAAGGACATTGACCTGTTGGAGTGAATCCAGAGGAGGGCCACCAACATGATCAGAGGGATGAAGCAGCTCTCCTACTAGGAAGAGCCGAGATGAATGGGATAGTTAAGCCTGGAAAAGAGAAGGTTTAGGGGTGACCTAATTGTAGTCTTCCGGTATCTGAAGGGAGACCACAAGAAACATGGAGAGAGATTTTTGCAAGGGCGTGTAGTGGCAAGACAGAGAGGAATGGATTCAAACAGAAAGAGAGCAGATTTGTATGAGAGATTTTTTACTGTGAGGGTGGTGAGGCACTGGAACAAGTTTCTCAAAGAAATTCTGGATACCCCATCACTGGAAGTGCTCAAGGCCATGTTAGATGGGGCTCTGAGCAACCTTGTCTAGTGCAAGATGTCCCTGTCCATGGCAGGAGAGGTGGACATGGACGATCTTTAAGGCTCCCTCCAATCCAAATCATTCTATGATTCTATGATCCTATGATTCTATGAACTTTTCTGTGCTATCTCCATCAAAATTTCGACTTTAAACTTTACAGAAGTTTAAAGAGGACTAAAATGTCATATAGTTCCTGAAACCTTTTCTGCCTTCTTTTCACTTGTTGCAAACTAACCTTTGCAAGGACAGTTGATGAGGAAGAGCTGGTTTTGTTCGCTGAAGACTGATCCAAACTCTACACTCTGAGGCTGAGAGAAAAACATGTTGGTGTACTGGTGAGATGATGAGGTGGAGAATGTGCATAACACTTCAAGATTACAATGATCCTTTGACTGCCTTTTGCATTCCTAGGCTCTAACCTTTGCTCTCCAGGTCCTGAAAGGCACCTCTTATCTTGCACTAGCGCAATCTCTTACCTCAAGCACATTTAAAATAAGTTAAGTGGCCTAGACAGACATAATTATGGCTGAAGACTTCTACTTCATTCTTTAAAAGTCCTTCTCATAGAAATGCTTTTCAAATATAATTAATGCAAAACTGCTTCAGGCCTGCCCATGGCATTTTTCCACTTTTTTTCCCTTTGTTCCACTGTACCACAACAGCCTTCACCCAAGTTTGTTCTCTCACTTCTTTACCTCCAGGTTTTTTTAGGGACTAGGTCATCTGGGGCTTATGCTTTCCTTTATGCATTTATCACTAAGTTGCACAAGTCTAAATTACTATTTTTAGTCAAATGATGCTAGTCTAGGAACTTTAAAAGGCATTTCTTATGTTTTCCTCTACTTCTATTGTAAAGACTCATACTCTTACTAGGGCATGTCTGCAGTGATACAGAGCGCAAGCAAACAACAGCATACTGATGTGTATCTCCAGGTGTGAAAAACCAAACTGCTGTTTACCTCTTTCAAACATATTGATACAGTGTTTGATCAGTGAAACATCACAGATTTTAAGTATTTATTATTGTCCTCAGCTCCTCCATCACTCCTTGTTTAGTTTTGATGTATCATCTCTTACATTAAGAAGGGTTATAATTTCTTCAAGCCCAGATTCATTTTGCTTGTGTGCTAAATTGATGTTGCATAATAGAAACCTTGACTGTTGTACTTACTGTCATTCAAATCACATTGACAGGATAAAAGCATATGAATTCAGGCAGAAAATACATTTTATAGTTCATCACAAGGAAGTTAGATTTCATGTTCTTTTATATAAGAAAGAGTTTATGCCATTTTAGTAAGTTTAGTTTTAAATCCTTAACTGATTAGTCCAAGACTCAATGTAAATATGAAGTTATTTAAATGTTGTTTATACTAAGTTTGAGTCCTTTCAAAATCTGGTGAAAATATTGTAACATGTAAGCTTTTATTTTCATATTATATTGACAGGTTATTGCATTAAATACAATATAATATAATGCAAAATAATATTTTTTAAAATTTTTATTTTCTATTCTGGTTTAGCTCATTTTTCTCTGGTTTTTTTGTAAGTATTTAGTCAAGTTGTATATGCAAACAATGTTTTCTCTTACAAGAAGAAGCTGTAGGCAAATTTGGAGCT
>NW_008654327.1:0-5254 GCF_000695815.1 Acanthisitta chloris | reverse complement strand
GGATAAGGAATACATGTTGATTTCTTCATTAGTTCTTTTGTAGAGAGGATTGATGATGGAAGATTTCTCTTTATGAAATTTGAATGTAACTATAGCAATATATTACTTTGGGGAGACGGAGGGAGGGACCCACAGAGCATAATTTATTTATAAGAAGAAAACTATACTTAGGAACTGATATATCCATGAAAGTTCTGGAGAACAGAAGTTAAAACAGGACATGTATTCATTGTGCATTCCCATAACTATCATTAATTTAAGAACTGGAGAAATATGCTGCAATTAAAATTTTCATAATCTCTTTTGTAATCTGCATCTTCTAATTCTACAAAAGTTATTAATTGGTAGCTTCCGGTTCAGGGAGTGCTGTGTAGAATAAAAGAGGTTAATTTAAGTAATGTATGGAAGAATGAAAGGCAACAAATAAAAATTCAATCAATTTTACTGGGACATGTACATCTCCTCTATAAGTCCTAAGTGACTAGTGATCTGTACAAACAGTTTCAGAAGAATAGGTTTGGAAATACAGATTTCTCATCCAAATGGTACAGGAATATTCCAGTCAAATTTTGCTTTAAGGTAACTGATATTTGCAATCCAATGGAAAATATGGGGATTTTTAGAAACCTAAGTATTTCTTGCTGCTCTTGGATCCTAAAAATTTGGAGAGGAAAATGGAAAGGATTTGTAAATGACATAGAATTACATATTTTCAATATATAGGATGAAAAGAAAAACCCCAAATATTTGTCTTTGTTGAAGAAGTTAGAAAGAGACCTGAACTGGTAAGACCTCTCTCAATAAAAGTCTTTTTTTCCTCAGCTGTCTATTCTGTAAAATGGACGTGATGATCTGTAAAGAAGCTTGGAAAGTACAGCTTTTTTTTGCGAAGAACAGCTGTTAAGCTGTAGACTTACTGGAACCTAATATTCAAATCCTCTCCTCAGGCAGAATTTACCCTCTCCATTCAAGATATAAATTCTCCACATCAGTACAACTGTGAAATAAGTATGTTAAATGTGATAAAGTGCTGAGATACTTTGGACACTGGGATGTATGCTGAATCTGAGCAGTCAGGACAGATAGTTCTCCCTTCTCAGTAGGTGGACAGGCCTTGATCAAAATATTATAACAATGACTGTGCCCAAATACAGTAATCATATACAAGGTAGTGATGTTATTTTTCTCCACAACCTGTGGTCTGACAGATGAGAAATACTGCTGTCACTCCAGCATGTTCAGCTTGTTGGTCCCAAATATCCCTCAGGCACATGCTTAGATCATGGCAGAGGTCTCTAGGACTCAAATAATTTGTTTGTGTTGCATAAGTAATCTGTCTGTCAGAAAGGAGACTTAGTACATAGGGCAGAATAATGTGTCATGCAGAAGAAAAAACACATTTTGCACACTTTCACTCATTTTTACCTCACAGTGAAGTGTGAGCATTCCTATTGAGATACTTATTTTACAGAGTCTGTGCTACATGGGTTTGTCAACTGCAAGGAATGTGAATTCTTGTACCCCTCAAGAGTGGCTTTGAAAGTGAGTGTTTTTCACATGCTAGAGGACATGTTGTGGGTTCAGCATTGATTTTGGCACATTGAGTCCTACTCACCCATGTAAGAAGAAGTGACCCGTGATCTAGGAGTGAGTTTAAGAGACCAGGAAAGACTTAAAAATGCTGTTTAGATACTGTGGGCTTTTCTTGAAAGAAATATTTGTATCCAAATATAGTAGTCATGGATCTTACCAGACCAAAGATGCAACCAGTTTTCTGTAGACCGAAGAATTGTATTACTGAGTGATAAGTGCTTTTTTATGGCTGATTATTTTGTGTGTGCATGTGTGTGTGCATGCTTTTAGCTGAGAAGTTTGTTTATGTTTGCAGCTTTCTGTTTGTCAAGGAGTGTCTAGAATACATGACTTGCCTCAGCTTCCTTAGGAAAGTTGCTATCTAGGGGAGAAAGATTCTTTCTATTAACTTTGTCTGTAATACTATGTTATGTCCCTGCATGGTCCACACAGTCACAGCCTGCAAAATTTCTTCCAAACTACCAAAATTCAGGAGTGACTGTTGCTGATGATGGGGAATAGACGAATTTGAGGACCATTCTAACTTGTTCACCTCACATTACTTTTCCAAGAGAATAATACAATGTGCTGAACTGGTGAATTTTGACTGTAATTATGGTTTCAATTATGATGCTTCTTCACCTGACAATGAGTAACACAGCAGAAGTAATTTGAAAGGCAAATATGTGAATGTCTGTCACAGTAGTCATGGTTACATGCATGATCTTATTTGTTGGCCCCAGGAATTTAGACAGCATTTAGATGGCATTCATATTTAACATGAGCTGGAACACAGTGAATAAACTGCTTGAAGGGAAACTTGCTGTTGAAACCAGACATAGTTTTGATTTCCTGTAAAACGCAGACTGTATCTGAGTTCAAACACAACCTGGAAAATCTCTGCCTCACCTCCTTATTTCTCCCAGTCCTCTAACATATGTATCTACATCCCAAGCTTTAGTGGTAAAAGAACAAGACTTACCATTAAGAGCTGTCCTACCCTACTCTGAGTGGGATTTTTAGAGCTTGCTGTGATGCAAGCAAAAAGCACTATAATGCCAACCATAACCCAACTGTGATAGACCAAACAACAAAAATATTTTAAGTTGTGAATTCTGACTGGCAGCAGTGAAGTGAATCCTGCTACCTAACTCAGTAGTCAGCTAAGAGACCTGCCCAGGTCCCAGTCACCAGAATTTTGGAGTTAATTCCCCTTGCTGTTTCAAAGGACACTGGAGCAAAGGAGAAACTTACACTGAGTTCACTTTCCTATAGCCCCAAACCAGTTGGGATACTGGTGTCCTAGACTAGGTAACCTATGTACACTTGTAGTTAAATATTCCAGCACATCTAAGGGCAGGAAAGTCAAGCAAGCACTACAGAGTATTTTGTTAAATCAGAGAAGAAAAAGAAACAATGGAAACAAAATATTTGTAAGAGGATTTTATTAATGCTGTAAATTGCATTCACACAAGTACTCCAGAGCTCTCTAAGCAAAATAGAAAACATTCTTTTCTCTTTTCTGACAGATAACTTTTAATTTTTTATGATTGGGCCTTGAGATCAATATCAGCAAGCTTTATCTCCTTTGCATAATATGCGGAAAATGCCAAATCCAGAAGACACATTGCTCCTCTGAAATTGCACTTGTGTTGACAGTTTATGTTTTTGTAATTTTATTAAAAGCACTTAAATACATCCTACATGATTCTACACACAGAGTCTGTAAAATGAGCTCTTTAAGCTACTGTGGTTTGCTGTGCAAACATATTTATCAAGACTAAATTTCCAGTCAGCATGTCTGTTGTAGAGAAACTGTTAGGAAAAAATTTCATGTATCCCATTTCATATGGCAATTTCCTGTATTTTAATCAAATCAGATTTTTAAAACTTGGTATCACTGTTCAATCAAAAGCTGCAAAGTCTTAGTGAAATCCTTGCAGTACCATTATCAAGATTACCAGTAAATGGCTTTTCTTATACACCAGCTAATACATTTATACAAGTACAGACAACCACAGAAGATACCTTCAGGAAGTCAGCATAGGACCCAAAGTTCAAAGAAGAAATAAATTTATTCTAGAAATGTCATGCCCTCCCTTTAATTACATGTGTTCTGAACTAACAAAAAAAGAGTTTTTTTCCTTCTGCAGTAAAACAAGATCAGCAATCTCCAGCTCCTGCAGAATTCTGATGTGTAGTCTCCTCATCTGAAATGTGTGTGGTCGTTTCTCTTGTGACACTGTATATACACTTGAACAAGCACTTGAAAGAAACAATGGACACAAGTCATGAAATAGGAATAGCCGATAAGTTATAAGGAACCACTTTTCCAATGTGCGAATGGCTAAACACCGAAATAGGTGCCTTGAGAGGCTGTGGAATCTCTACACTTAGTGATACTCAAAAATCAACTCAACACAGCTCTGAATCATCTGATATGACCAGCCATGCCATGAGCAGTGGGTTGGACTAGTCAACCCCCAAAGGTCCCTTCACACATAAACTAATCTCTGATTCTGTCATTCAAACTGGGGAACAACAAAGGGGAAAAAGGGAGAAATGTTCCAACTTTAGGTCTATGCGTGAAATAGGTAACCTGAAAATCTCATACTGTCCTGCAGCAAAAAGTAAATTATTCCTAGATGTTGAAGCACCATATTGAACTCCTATTTTATATCATTTCTAAATGTTGAAGCACCATATTGAACTCTTATTTTATATAATTCCTTTCCATTTTTTAGCCTCCTCAGTTGTTGGCTATTCCTAGTTCAACTTTATCTCATTTTATTTATCTTGTTCTGATTGTTTTTCAAGTTTCTCTACAGATGGTGGTACATAGATTTTCCTCATGATTCTGCTTTGATGTCCATATTCACATATTTTGAAACTGCATAATCAGTCATTATGCTCAAGCAAGCAGACTCTAATCTCTCTCTGAAGAATGCGGCATAAAGTTGACAAATGTAAGCTAAAGACTCTTTCAGTGACATGTGTAAATATTTTTCTCTACAACTAACAAGACCTGCAAAAGCTAACAAAAGCAGCCTGGTTTCCAGCTCTTCCTTTGCAAGGTTGTAATCCTCCACAGCATTCTGTGACATTGACAGCCCTTTCTGCAAAGGTAGTTTCTTACTTTGTGATCAGTTTTATTATGAGACAGCTTTGTCCTTTCTGTCAGGATATAAAATAATCATAGGATGGTACCAGCAGCTATATTCCTTTTTTTTTCCCCTCAAATTCACCTCCTGTTTTGTTTGTTCATGGGGTTTTGTCTGTTTGTTTGCATCAGCCTTATTCCAAAATGCTAATATGTGTTAGTCCCCCAGTTTTGATATTATTTCTTCCAGAAAATATTTTCCAGATCCTTGGCAAATGTTTTCTCCTCTTCCATTGTGATCTGAGTCCAAAGAATCTGAAAATAGTGGAGGATTTTCACTATAGAGATTGAAACAGAGTTATTCTGAAAGGGAAATGAATGCAATAAAACTGTTCTCAAAGTCCACTAACTTCTGTCACAGACACACAATATTGCAGATACTACTAGGCTTCATGCCTTTTAAATCTCTGAGAATTGGTTTGAAGATTGGTTTTAAACATTCAGCTGCTTCTTCCTGAGGTTTGTGGGATGTGTGGGTGTAGAATTATTGATCCACAGGCCTTCTCAAACATATATGTTTAT
>NW_008654326.1:47566-55560 GCF_000695815.1 Acanthisitta chloris | reverse complement strand
CAACTACTTACTTCGTATGTATCCACTACTTGCAAGGAGTCTGTAGTGCCTCAGCCAGGAAACTGCTATTTATTTTCATTAATATCTCACTAATCTCAGTTGGGAAAAAAAGAAAAAAACTTCCTACTTTAATAAAATACTGTAAAAGTTCAAAGAGAATGAAGAATAGATCAGTTCCAAATATTATTATTGTTTAATCCTCAGTATTTCACAGTGTATCTGGTGAAATTGTGCCCTTGGAGTTACATGCATCTGGTTTGATTATACTTTATCTGCTTAAAATTAGAATAAATATCTCATTGTCCAAAATGTCCTTTTTAGCCGTGACTAAACATTCCACAGTCATAATTTTACTGGTAATTTTTTACTGTGTATTTCTATAACTTTATTAAATTAATGTAATCAAACTATACACAAAATTACATCAGTACAAATGTCATTATCATCTGTGAGAACTGGTGCCACGTAACCCAAGGTTAATTGTGGAATAATATCACCATTTCTACAACAATTAGGACTTGAAAATCTGTGATGAGACCTCAAAGTCCCACATGGTCACAGAAGAGATTCATTCAAGGGCATTCACAAAGCAGACCTGAGATCAGGTCTGAAACTGTCTGAAATCAGATCAGGCACAGGGAATAAAAATGGAAACTCTCACAGGCTGGGAAAAGGAGGTTGAAGCAAGCATTAGAATTGCTAAGGAAGGCTAAATCTGGGGAAGGCAGTGTGGTGGGAGAACTTGCCTTAGCCATCTATTGATTTTCTGATGTACCAAGTAGCACAGAGGAGAAAGGATGTGGAATTGAGCCTGAGAGAACAGTGGTGTTCATGCAGCAGTAATTAGAGGTGAATTATCAGGGAATACCTGTGGATAAAAGTCCCAGGCTTATAGAAATTATTATTTGTAGGACCAGTGAAGAGCAGTCTAGCTCCTGAATGGCCCATTAAGCTTTGAGCTGTGAGGGAAATTGGCAGGGAGGCTTAGAGATGGAGACAGAGTCTCATCAGGTTAAGGTGAGCACAGAGCATGAAATCCACTTACACCATCTCTAATGGAGGACTCTAATTTCAGACAGGTCAGTCCTCATCTTTTTGAGCAGCAGAGGGAGACTGTTTTAAGGCCTCATCCTCTGTCCTATTTTGTTTCCTTCATTTTAAGAACAGAGCAAACTAGTTTCTTGTAAGCAGAGCTGTTTTCCCCTGCTGGAGTCCCAACTTCATGAATCCCAATGTTACTGCTGGGAGCATATCACTCCTATTTTTCAGGTGTGGGGAGGGAATCCAGCACAAATAAGATAAACTGAAAATGACTAATTTGAGAATGACTAAAGGAATCCAGCACAAATAAGATAAACTGAGAATGACTAATTTGAGAATTACTAAAATCTTAATAAATTACTTGGATGCAGGACTTGAAGGGCTAATAAGCAAGTTTGCAGATGATACAAAATTGGGAGGAGTTTTTGACTGATTTGAAGACAGAGAGACCTCAATGAATTAGAGGGCTAGACAATCACCAACCCTATGAAGTTGAACAAGGGCAAGTGCCAGATTCTGCACTTGGGATGGGGCAACCCTGGATGTACATACAGAGCAGGGAATGAGATGCTGGAAAGTAGTGCCATTGAAAGGGATCTGGAGATTCTCACTGATGGCAAGTTGAATATGAGCCAGCAGTGTGCCCTGGCAGCCAGGAGGGCCAACTGTGCCCTGGGGTAGGTCAAGGGAGGTGATTGTCCCACTTTACTCTGTGCTGGTGCAGTCTCACTTTGAGTATTGTGTGTAGTTTTGTGTACCACAATACAGGAAAGATATGAAGCTATTAGAAAACATCCAAAGGAGGACAATGAAGGTGGTGAAAGCCTCAAGGGGAAGCCACATGAGGAGCAGCTGAGCTCACTTGTTCTGTTCAGCCTGGAGAAGACAGGACTGAGGAAAGACCTCCTTGCTGTATCCAGCTTCCTTACAAGGAGAAGTGGAGTGACAGAACCTGAGGGGAAGTTGTGTCAAGGGACATTTAGGTTAGATATTAGAAACAGGTTCTTCACCCAGAGGTTGGTTGAGCACTGGAATATGTTCCCCAGGGAAATTGTCACAGCATCAAGCCTGACAAAGTTCAAGAGCATTTGAACAGTGCTCTTAGACACATGGCATAATTTTTAAGGACAACTTGTGCAGGGCCAAGAGTTGTATTCAATGATCTTCATGGGTCCCTCCCAACTCTGAATAATCTGTGATCCTGAGAAAGATTTGATAGGAAGCTTACATTGCAAGCTGGTTTTAAATATCCTAATCCTAGCACCTTTTTGTTGAATTTTGTGACTACTTAAAACCCCCAAATAATAACAAACAAACTAAAATTGTGCATTTTATAGGCGTGTTACACCTGATCAATATTATGTTTACCCCTACTCTAAACTTCAATTAGGTCCAAAATGTTAACCAAGGAAAAAAAAAAAGGTTTTACTTGGATTTAATTAAGAAAGAACTTTGCACTGACTTCAATAATTGCTGTAGCATCTCCAGGCATTGCTTCAGGAAATAAATACAAAAACTCCTAGTGATGAACTGCAGCTGATTCAATTAAGTGAGTAAATTTGAACTATAAAAGAGTTTCTCACTATTAAAACTGTGTGAGATTTGTTTTTAATCTGTGAGAATTTCAATGTTCTCTGCAAGTCATTGAACCTTTTGAAGGGTGTCAATGCCACTAGGAATCAAATAATAGATTTCTTCAGTGTCTAATACAGAGGTTGGTCAGGTTTGTCAGTAGATTTAAGGTCTGAGTATCTTGATCACTAGTATCATGCTTGTTCTGAAGTATGTGTGCATAAATTTCCATGAAGTAGTAGGATCTTGAACTAACTCTCATATGTCCATGAGAAAGAAATAAGGACTAAGATGAAGAAGTCAGAGGAAAGAATATGAAGCAAAGTCCAAATGGGACATGAGCTCTGTTTATCCTCTACACCATAGGAAGAGCAAAACGCAAGAAAAAGTATATTTTGTCTTTTTTTTTTCTGATCAGTCTTAAAATATTAGCAGTGATTTTTCTGGTTCTTCTGTAACCAACCTGTTTAATAAATTGTGGTAAGTTGACCCTGGATGCCAAGTGCGTAGCAAAGCTGCTGTATCACTCCCCTCCTGTTGTAAATGAGTGGATTTATCCTCTTAAGGAAACACTAGGTGTTAGGAGAAAATAGGTTTTAATATGAGTTTGTGAAAATGCAACTTTTACAGAGTTCAGTGGCATAGTTCACTCTTTTGCTTACTACATAGGTGATGCATACAAAGGAATATCAGATTAGAATCTAATATTCTAGTTTAACTACTTTAACCAATTCCAACTGTTTAAACCAATTAAAGCTCGATCAACATTTGAATACAGATTTGTGATGTCAAATGGAATTGACACTACCTGATGGACATAAGGATTCTCAGGATTTTAAAAATGGTAACCCTGAGCACAAACAAGCAACACAGAGGTGAAGCTGTGAAATGAGAGAAGGTGCTGGCATTATGGTCTATGGGGAGCACAGTTAAAAGGTATGGGACTCTTCCTTTTTGCTGAACATATCTCTGGGAGACAGCTGCTTTTTTTGTTTTTAGTTCAGATGCATAATGTTTTAAAGTAAGTTATTATCCTTTTTAGACAAATAATCAGGGAGGGAGAGTTTATAAAGAGAAAACATGTAGCATATCATCTTGTTAAAATGTGTACAAACAAGACTGAAACTTCTAGCAAGACAGTGAAATGCTATGTGAAAGGACCTCTTCACATGAAGACTTGATTCTTGACTCAGAACTGTTCATGCCATGGAAGTCATAGAAAATGAAAGGGGGGGATGCAACAATTCTCTATGCCCAATAATGGTCTAGAATTAGAACTATAAATGGATATAAACCTGCAATTTAGAAAGGAAGCAACATGAGTTTCCTTGTTGCATTGCTCTTTCAACAAGAAAAGCTTTCACTTAGCAGCAGTGCTACAGCTCTAAGCTCAGCATTAAACCTTTTAAAGTGTCACTTTTTCAGCATTAATCTAATGATAAGAGAGAAAGGCAATTGCAAAAGTAATTCTTTATTGCACCACTTAGCTCCCTGAAACTTCATCAAAATCAGGAGGGACCCCTTTTTGCTCTGATTGCCTGACCCAGAATCTTTAATCCCCTTTCATTAAAACCATGCTGCTTTGTTTCCTCATGAATTGCCTTCTGAGCTCCTGGAAATCACCAGGCAGAGAGAGAGAGAGAGCAGAGCTGAAGGGTATACCAGAGCACAGCTCTACCACCTGAACAGGGTTATTCTGCACTGAGGCCACAGTTGTTTGGCTGTGAGATGTAAAACTGACATCCTATTAATGAATGATAACATTAAAAGTGTCATCATACTTGATTAAAACATCTGCTTAGACTTCAAATCAAGTAAGCAGTTTTCTTCAGCATTTCAACAGCCCTTATAATAACATGTTATTGTGATCCAAAACTGATAGGAGGCACCTGCATAAATGGATTTGTTTTCACATTCTTTTCCCTTCCCTTCAGAGTTTTCACTGGGTGCTATTGTTGTTTATTTTAAACAACACTAAACTTTCATAGTAATGTTTGGGATATATTGGGAATGGTAAAGTTTATTTAACATTTTAAACCTGTCCTAATGCCAAAATTTACTTTATTTCCCTATTTCCTTTCTTTCTTTTCTCACCTGCAAATAAAAGGAAGATTGATATTCTCCAGAACTGCTGCAACAAAAAGCAGATTGATGCAGGGCTACATTTTTCTAGATAAGGGTTAAATGCATCAATATACCTCTAGTTAGTAGAAGAGCTGGCAAATTTCAAATTACGTATAAGAGATTAACAGTGATGATGCAATGACTGAGAAATAAGGGTTTCCTTATTTGACCAGCTATCACTCTCATACACAGGGAGATCCCCTTGATCCCAGAGGAGGTAGATATATTTGCCTGCAGGACTGTCAATTTAGGAGCAGAGGAGACAACAGGCAGAGTGTCCTTCACCCAGCTGTCTGAGACATCGATTATCTGTTTTAGAGAGGTCAGCTCCTTGCCACTGTATATAAGGGCATATTTGCACAAGCAGCACAGTCTTGAAGGACCTTTCTCTCTAGTTAGTAACAACAGGTAGTTCAGATCAGACATGCTAGCAGGAAGCTAACTCAAGGTGTATATTTTGCAAGTGCTGCTGGTCATTCTGTTGGTGAACTGGTGGGCTAAAAGGTCTTTATGTCATGGCTTGACCACTGGGTGGTAAGCTAATTTTATTCTGCAGTCTCCCAGTCCTCCAGGTCACAATTCCCATAGAAGCACACTGATTCAGTTTATCTTAGAAATCAAGAGCATCTTAAGGTTTACCATCTGGAAGTGTCTAGAGCACAAAAAGTCTTAGGCTCTCACTGTTGACATGGAAGAGTGTGTGTTATGTTCATTGCCAGCAGGTTATCAATGTTTGAATTCTATTTCAGAGCCAGAAGTGCTCAGAGCCATAATACTACTATTGCTCAAAAGACTGTTGGAAGCTGGGTAACACTGCAGGATTCAGTGGTGAAATAAAGAAAAGCAGAGATGGTGCCAACCTATGCTGTGTAGAACATCAGGACCTTTGTGATTTTCTCCTAAGCTGAACCTTTTATGGTATTTTTTCTCTGTGATTTCAGTCCATGAGTTTGCAGCATTCCTGATGTTTCTTCTCACTCCAGTCTCTATTCAGGATAATTTCAAATCTCCAGAACTGGCAGAGGGCAAGGCTGCTGCCTCAGCAGCAGGTCCAGCTTTCCAAACTGTGAAGCCTGTTTGACTTGGCAGGAAAAAACCAAGGGCTTATGTTGATTGTGATTGCTCTCTGGTTAAAGACAATGCAAAAGAAAATGCCTGAATTTACCAGTAAAACCATATTCAGCAGAATAAGTGATTCTATATTATTTTTCATCATTTTTCTTATAAACACTCTACCTGAAACACAGAAAAGAAAATGTCAGAGTTTTAGAGTGAGTAGTTGAGCTAAACACTCCTGTTTGAGGCTGACAGCCCATTGACAGTGATGTTCTGTTCATGATAAGGGATGGTATTGTTGCTTCAGAGCTAGCTTGCTGGTCAGGCACAGAATGTAACTGTCCCTGTTTCTTACCCATAAAACTCAGGGTATGTTTTGCTGCATAGATTTCATATGCCTTGATTGACTACCCAATTACTTCTATGTAGAAACATTAAAACCAGTCTGAACAATCAGCACTTTAGTGTAGACACTTTCTTTCTTAATGGTTTTCCTTTTTTCTTTCATACTTCATGGGCACAGATGGAGCAATGGATGCTCCAGCAGCCTAAGGAAAAGCTGAGGAAAAGCTGGGAGGAGGATTGCCTCACACCTCCTACCTGTCATGCAAAATTCAAAGTAAAGGAAATGGTACAAGTCAAATGTGCAGCCAAACCAGGCTCTTTAATTACAAAAAGACTGAGAGTCAACAGATTTAGGAAGAAAACTGTAAAATATAATTTGTCCAAGAGTAATGACTCTACTGAGAAGAGCAAGGCAGTGGTCTTGTCAACATAGCATTTAACATATTTTCTATCCTTTATTTGTGATTTTGTGGTGTAATTGACTCATTTTATAATGCTGAAATTAGGCTAAATATTGTTTCCATTGATTAAGATGAACAGAAATAAAAGTTATTCTAAAGTGAAGGTGATGGCAAGATATTAACAATAATATGAAAATACGACATTAAAAGTATTTATGGAACAGAAAAAATGAGTCTTACTTTATCTGCCATAGAAACTAAAGGTTCTCCTCAAGGTATGAACACATTTTTGCATAGTTTAAAAACACTCTTTAATAAGAAAAGCAAATCTTCATATGCAATCTCTCTGAAAAATAAAAGACAACTTTCAATACTATCTCAGATCATTTTTGAGGTTTCCTCACTTCCACATTACCATTGACAAAATTCTACCTCTGAAAAACTCTCTGTGTGTACATTTCATAACCTGTGAGAGGGAAATTACTTGCTCCATTCTTCAGGTAGGCATAAATATGATGAGATTCAGGAGCTAGGTCAGCAAGGTCTATTCCTACAAAGTCTTCATATTGCCAGCCCTGTTTGCTTCTGATAGCCTCATTCTCAGTATAAAGTTAGAGCTGTAAACAGACTTCAGAAAGTTGAAATCCTTTTGTGTGCTGTAGAAAAGTTATGAATTAATAATTTTTAACTTATCCTCAGGTGAATGTCATGTAAAATCTTCACATATTAGAGCTTTACCACAGTTGCTTTTGGAATCATTTGGGATGATTGCCAATAGTGATTGTGTCAGATGAATAGTGTAGGATGTTTCCACAGGTATTGGGCTATGATTTTGGTTTACTTTTATCTATGCTGCTGTGTTTCCTTGGATTCATTAATACAAGGTACTTTCCCCACTACTTCTTTCCTTAAACCAGCAATCCACTGTTATGTTTCCTGTTTAATTTTGGCAGTATTTGATTAAGGATATTCAAAGCCCTATAATATATTTCTCTTTATCCGAAAACACTGTTTTGTTTTTCAGCACCATACCCTTCTAGAAAGGCATGTGTCATGGTTTAGTCCCAACCAGTCACCAAGCCCCACACAGCCACTTGCTCACTCTTCCACCAGTGGGATGAGGGACAGAATTGGAAGTGTAAAAGCTAGAAAACTCATGAGTTGAGATAAAGACAGTTTAATAGGGAAAGCAAAAAGTATACACACAAGCAAAGCAAAACAAGGAATTAATTCACTGCTTCCCATGGGCAGAAGGTGTTCAGCATCTCCAGGAGAGCAGGGACCATCACAAGGAATGGTTACTTGAGAAGACAGTCACCATCAGTCCAAATGTCCCCCCTTCCTCCTTCTTCCTCCCACTTTATACCCTGAGCATGATGTCCTATGGTATGGAATATCCCTTTGGTCAGTTTGGGTCACCTGTCCCAGCTGTGTCTCCTCCCAATCTCCCATGTA
>NW_008654326.1:42335-47556 GCF_000695815.1 Acanthisitta chloris | reverse complement strand
TGTGGCAGTGTGGGCAGCAGCAAAGGCCTTGGCTCTGTGTGAGCTCTGCTCAGCAACAACAAAAACATCTCTGTATTATCAACCCTGTGCTCTGCACAAATACAAAACACAGCCCCATACTAGCAACTGGGAAGAAATTTAACTCTAGCCCAGCCAAAACCTGCATAGCATCCCAGATTGATTTTCAAATTTAATGCAGAGCTCATAAAAACTTTATTTTCTTTTGCTGTCACTAGTGTATGCTAGTAGGTAATGCAGAATCTAATTGTTATGAAACCAAGAAAGTAGAACAGTTCTCAGAAGATTAACTAAAATCAATTAGCAGAGGGAATGAAGTCACCAGTGGTTTTTGATGCCTGTCCCCACAAATACAGCCATTCCCCTTCCAGGACATGCAGGGATTATTTTAATGGAAAAGAATAGCTGAATTCTAAGCTTTGATTGCCAGCAGGAGAGATAGTTAATTTTGAAAGCCACAAAGGATTTTCTCATTTAAACATTTCTCTCGGAGGGAAGACAGGGAAATAACTGAAGTATTTAATATTTTAAAATTAAATTCTTCTAACATTGATTTGTTGCTTTCATTTTTTACACTACAGAACTTGTTTGTTCATCATTTTGAGAAGGAGAAAATGAACATTATGATCTAAATACATTGTTTTCAATCTAAGCAGAGTGCAAAGTGCTTGTTCATTTTCATAGGACTTTTGCTTGAGAAGAACCTTAGGCTATGCCTAGTTTTGGCATCTTCCAATCATGTTTTCTTTTTTTTTTTTTCCCTTTTTCATGCCCTTTCTCATTGGTACTGTTTTTATTTATATTTTCTGAATAATGTAAAAAAGAAATACCTAGCCAAATATCAGCTTCCTTCATATCACAGCATTCCCATTTTAGGTACTTCATGCATTTTAATCAGATTGCATTCTTCTTTTCCCTGTGGATTTAAGGTCACATGTAGTTTTTAAGAGCAGACATGAGAAGGTTATTTGGGTTATTTTCAATGCACTATCAGCCCACACAGCATTCTGTATGTATATGGTAATATAAATAGCCTTTCTTGGACAGATATTGCATATGTTAAGATACTGATGAAATTAATGTTTCACATTTATTTCCATTTCCCCACAGGTTTCAATGCTCTCATGAGACACTAAGAACCTATTTCCACTCATTAGTTCATGCAAGTTTTAAGATCATACTTCTTTCTCTTGTTTTTGGATTTTTGGAGGTGTTTTTTCTTCATCATTTCATGCATGTTTGCTTGGTACATAATATTTTTATGACACTGATTTGGATATAATATTTAAGGACAAATCCTCATTCTACTTCTTTTTATTGAGAATGGAAACTGGAAAAATGTATACAAGAAGCATAGAAATATTTCTCTGAGTTTCAAATGTCCCTATTTCATTTACAGTGAGACTACCTTGCTGTCTTTCCCACATCTCCTTCCATATTCTCTTTGTGCAGATAAATTTGGCTATTATTTTGACTTAATTCATACTTGGATACAGGAAACTTTACATTATTTCCAAGGAGAAAAAATAGTTATAGTCAGCTGAACAGAAAGCAGCCATGTGACCGAGATTTTGAATTCTTGCACCAAATTCACTGTCTAGATACAACTTGTCTTAATTGTCCTCCAAAAGTATTTTCAGCTGTTTGCAATACAAAGGAAATTCAGCTGCAGCTGAAACCTCAGTCCCACTGCCTGGTCACTACATTCATCTGGCACTCCACAAACAAATACAGATAAAAAGGATATAATGGCTTTGTGAATAACAATGACTTTAGTAAAATCTCAAAAACTTTTTGAGTCCCTTTGACATATGTAGAATGGATAACCAACAATCCTTGTGTCGTAATAACTGTTACACCATTAAATCTGTGGGTTCAAACTGGAACAGTGACTGTTTAAGGGTAAAAGGAAACTCCTATCACTCCGTATCATAAATCCTAAGACATTGCTGACTTCTTCAAGACTGTATTTTAAGCTCTTGTGAAATCAACTTCTGGTTTTGCAGACTCACAAATGTGTGGCATAGTGACTTATTGCTAAATACAATAACATATTCATATGCCCTTGTATCATATAGGAGTGCAAACTTCTTAAACAAAAACCACACTTTTAATTTGTGTATGTATTTTCCTACCCCTAAACCTTATTTACAGTTCTCAGTAGTTTTGTATTCAGTTTGAAAAAAAACCATCAAATTATGATGATAGCTACTAATCTGATCCACAGAGCCTGAATATTCAGAGTTCTCAATATTTATATAAGATTGCTTGTGATATAGCAATGTTGGGTAAACAGATTTACAGGAGTTAAAAGTCATATTAAGGAACAACTTGTGAAGGTATTTATGAATACAACCTTATTTAAACCCTGTGCAGACATTTAGCACATAAACCACTACTTGTGAATTTTTTCTGTGGCTTTAATTCTCATTATTTTCATCCAATCTTGCAGACTATAAGAGAAAGGTAATAACATCACTACTTCTGTACAACAAATGAATAGAAATTTTAATTTAACTTGATTTATTTCCTGTTATAGAAAATTTAACAAAGAGAATTAAAAATCTTTGAGACTGCAGAGTTTGTTTGGATTTCGTTCTTGTGCTGCTTCTCTCTCATTCTACCCTATGAAGAAAAACAATTTTCTCTCTTTCTCCCCTGCATACATACTGTAATCTTCTTCTAATTTCACCTATTACTGCAAGATGGAAATCAAAGTTGCTTTGCCATGTTTGAAATGTATTATTAATGCATGCAGGTAGAGAAAAAATATCCAGAGCATATCATCCTTTTGACATCTATTTAACTGTCCAGTGCCAGGCAATGAATCAAAAATGTCTCAGTTGTCTTGAAAAGGTTATCAGGTGGGAAGAGAATTCTATTAGTGTTGTTGAAACTCTTTGTATGATGTCACTAAGTGAAGAAATACATCTATTTAAATTAAATAACTCACAGGTATATGCCATAATCTTATGCTTCCTGGCTTTGTATTGTCAAACCAAAAATATTAAAGGTGCTGATATTCATATCTCAAGGTCGAAGGCAGAGGGAAGGACATGATATTACTGCAATGTGATAGAGTGAAAATTGCCTGTCTCTTCAGTAGCTCTACAGAAAGCAGTGCATTCCAGATTCAGGGATGGAGCAGGAGCAAAACTAGCATATATTGGAGCAATCTGGCCTTTGTGCCTATTTTTCAAAAATAAATGCTGCACTTAGCCTTACTCACAAAATCTAATATTGAATTACTGACATAAATTACTTCGCTCAGAATCTAAGCAAGCATTTAAGTCTTGCTGGTTTAAAAAATAAAAGAGAACAAATGATTGATCTTTATTATATGATTCATCCCTATAATAAAATATATCTGTCACTAATAGATCCAACCATATTTCACAAGTTTTACTTAGACAAAGGCAGCATTGGAACAGAATATTTAGCTGTTGCAGTTTAGCTTAAGTGATTTTACATTTTCTCCAGAGTTATGATCTGACTACTAAAATGAACGAAATTTTTACTGTTTAGTTCACTAATGAGCATTTTTTTCCTAATAACAAAAAATATCCATGATTATTCCTCTTCCTGTTCATCTATATCATCTTCATGCAAAAGAAAGGTAAAGCTCAGCATCTCCCACAGTACTCAGCAGTGTAACATTGAAAAATTACAAAAGTGGCCTTTTAACAATTTATGTTTATTCACTGTGATTTGTAAAGGAAAATTCCTATTTAAAATCCACTTTGCACAACTATTTATAGCATGTGTTTCTTTAGATTCCACTCTTCTTTTTAAGTATATTTTTATGGAGACTACATAATCATACGAAGAGTTATTTTATGAAGAAATATTTCATGCAGATATTTACAGCAGATTGTGACTACAGAACTAATCAGATAAGGTAGCTTATAAGGAGGGTAGGATAAAGTACAATATCAGTTTATATAACTCTGGGCTGTATAAGAATGCAGTTCAGAGTTTTGCTTAATTCTGTTATAAACAGATAACCCTGGACCACTTCTGAGCAGCACATCAAGCAGTTGCATTTGGTTATGAAGGAAAAGGAAATGTATGTGTCACATATCAAGGAGCAGCATTGTCAGGTGGAAGCCACAGAGGTCAGGAAAAAGTCTCTTTTTTCAAAGGGTTGCCAGCAGTTAAATTTAGTCTCATGTTTTATAGTTTGCAGAGTTTTTTTCAAGATAGGAAAAATTTCAGGAGAAAAAGAAACTCATTCTGAATCTCGCTTTCTACTTACTTCTGTAACGACAAATGTGGTCAAAGTTTTTCAGGATGGTGAGAATCATAGAATCATTAAGGGTTGGAATGGACCTTACAGATGTCTAGTCCCAACCCCTGCCCTGGGCAGGGACACCTCCTCACTAGATCAGGTTGCTCAAGGCTCATCCAACCTGGCCTTGAACACTGCCAGGGTTGGGGCAGCCACAGCCTCCCTGGGCAACCTGGGACAGTGTCTCACCACCCTCACAGGGAAAAACATTTTTCTAATATCTAACCTAAACTTCCCCTCCTTCAGTTTGAACCCTTCTCCCCTTGTCCTATCACTGCAGTTCCTAACACAGAGTCCCTCTCTGGCTCCTTGTAGCCCCTTCAGATATTGCAGAGTTGCTTTGAGGTCTCCACGTAGTCTTGTCTTCTCCAGGCTGAACAGTTTCAAGCTGAATCAGCTTAAAAGACAATTGAGCACATTAGTCTCTTCCAGTCAATGAGGATCAAACTTAAAAAGTCAACTTTTTTCACCAGACCATCTCACACTTTGGCCCTGAATTCTGTTTCTCTCTGATGACTGTTCCTCCAAAGTCCATAATTCAATTAATGAGTCTCAGAACTAAAGCCATGAATCTTTGGTCTGGGCTAAATACCCAGCACTTTGAACAACAAAGAGTATTGCAGTCTCTTCTTATCCCAGACTGGAAACTAACTGAGGAGCACTGCTTAGGTGTCTCAGAATCAGAGGAAAATAAACAGGAGAAAAGCAATATTAAGTTGATCCTTGCCTTCAAGAGAACTTCATACACGTCTGTGTCATTTCTGAAAAATATTTATCTAATCTACTACCTACAAATTTTCACCAGCTAAAGCTTCTTAGCCATTGCAAACTTTATTATAGTGCTTTCAAGTGCTTCAGATTTATTTCCCCCCCACCCCCCAAGTGTCTAACCTGAATCTTCCTTTCTGCAATTTA
>NW_008654326.1:24409-42312 GCF_000695815.1 Acanthisitta chloris | reverse complement strand
AGGAGAGTAGATTATTCATCTTTGGCAGAAGGTAACACATATTTGAAGACTGTTACTGTGTCTCCCCTAAATTTTCTTTTTTGTAAGCTTAATAACCCCAGTGTGTTCTCTCCTTCTCCAAAAGTCGTAAGTTTCAGATGTTTGATCGATCTTTTGGCTGTCCAAACGGTCCACTTCATTCTTGAATTGTGGTGCACAAAATGAACACTGTACATCACCTAAGGCATCCCCCATACTGAAAACAGTAATTACTGTGTGTGTCTTGCAGACTGTAGGCCTGTTTATACATCCCAGTATGATGCTTTTTCACAACAGCATGACATACTTGACTGTAATGTGCTTGTCCTCCACAGAGATTTATTATTTTATGTATTGCATAGCAGCATGTATATACATAGATATATTTGGGACTGAAGTTTCCAGAGGGTGTTTTAATTTTTAAGCAGAAAACATATAGTATATAGTTTATTGACTTATCAAAAGCAAATGAAAGTTTTATGGAGTCCTGCACAGCAACATTACTATTCTAATTATGCAGGAGATTTGGTGATAGTCTTGAGTATTTTCCTCTAATTACATGTGGTCTATTTTGTGAATATAGTTTGGTTTTTCTTGTAGAAGTAAAACAATTTATGCAGCCTGCACATGGTATATATATGCACATAATGGAACACAAACCCAAAAACTCTTCCAAATATATATACTTGTCTAAGAGATATGACCTTCCTCTCTTTCTCTGGCTTCTGCAGATTGCACTCAACTCCCATACAGAACAGCAAAGCAGCCTAACAGACATACAGTAAAATAAAGAAAACACATTTTCAGGACCTTATACAGCTTAGGCTCCACCTGCATCTTCACACTTGCTCTTCTGAATGTACCTCTGCCTTGTGGACCTAAGTGAGCAGATCCTGTCCTCAGCTGAGACATTCAGGCTAACCAGGGGTTTCCCAGTGCAGCTGCTTAAACCTCAGTTTGCTGTAGAATCACAGAATCATAGAATTTAGGGGTTGGAATGGACCTTACAGATCATCTAGCCCCAAACACCTGACATGGGCAGGGACACCTCCTCACTAGTTCAGGTTGCTCAAGGCTCATCCAACCTGGCCTTGAACACTGCCAGGGTTGGGGCAGCCACAGCCTCCCTGGGCAACCTGTTCCTGTGTCTCACCACCCTTGTAGAAATAAACTTTTTTCTCACATCCAAACTAGACCTTCCCTCCTTCAGTTTGAATACATTGCCCCTTGTCCTATCACTGCAGTTCCTAACAAAGAGCCCTTCTCCACATCTATTGGAGGCCCTTCAGATATTGAAAAGTTGCTATGAAGTCTCCACACAACCTTCTCTTCTCCAGGCTGAACAGCCCCAAATTCCTCAGCCTGTCCTCATAGGGATGAGTGTTAAGTGGTATAACAAACTTTATACCTCATAGGGATCAACTTCCTCACCCTATCTTCATAGGGATGAGTGTTAAGTGGTGTAACAAATTTTATACCTCATAGGGAGTTCTGGTGCTTATTCCACTGTCTCTCTCAAATGCAGCAAACTATTCTGGTTAGTAATTTTTTCAACATATGTTGAAGAACATACTTTTTCTTTTAGAAATAGATGAAGAACATCGGAAATCTTTAGCTTTTCAACATATGTTGAAGAACATACTTCTTCTTTTAGAAATACATGAAGAACATTGGAAATCTTTAGTATCTTCAGCAGATATTATTTCTCTTGCAAATTGTGCAGATGACCAGATTGAGAGGAAGGATGAATTTAATAGTACCTTAGCCCAGGATGGACAACACCTTCATCAGTGTGAACACTCTAAGTTTCTGTGTTTGAATGGAACACAAGTAGAACAATACTCAAGATCAAAATATCTAGAGGAAACATACTGGGTTCCACACTGTGTTTGTTCTCTCTCCTGCTAAGCAGAAAACAGCTCAGTTCTTAATTTAAATTCATACTTATTCCTCTACAGATCTTAGATTCTACATGTATTAATCCATCTTAATATTAGGCCCTTCACTCTCCCAACTGCTAAAGGTCACACAGAGCAAGGGAAAGGTGAGTGAGTTTGCCTGGCAAAGCTTTTCCTCCTCAAAACAAAATCTCTGCTCCACACAGGTCACTGAAGCAATGCAGTACCTCAGCCCTGGCCTCTAATGGGTTGAAGGATATGGTGATTAATTTCTACCTTGTCTTCTCCTGGCAACACTGTATGCTTTTCAAAAAAATGGGCATGTGTAGGTACTGAGTAATTAGTGTTTCACTGCTTTTTTGGGGGGAAAATAAGCCAGTAATATATGTAAAAATATTTCACAAGAATGCAATTATTATCAACTTTTATTTTCTAGTTCAAATAACTGTGGAATGGTGATGTAGGTATAATCACATAGTGCTACATGGACAGGTCTGCTTACCATCTTCTGTTCAGCCATCAGTAAACTGACTACAGGTATGACTGAAGATAAAGAAGTGTTTAAAAGTTGCCTTTTAAGAACTGTTCAAGTGCAAATTGCTACAGCATTGCCAGGCCTCACACCTGAGTTTTGGGGTCTGAAGATGAGTTCCCAGATCATTTAGGAACAGCTTGGACAGCCTCACTTGACAGGGAATTAGAGGACTCCAGTTCTAGAAAGAAAGTAGTTTCCATCTCCAGAGAAAACAGAAAGCTTTTTTCCAAGGGATTAGCTTGGAAAGGTGTCTCAGTGATGCTAGTCCATGCCTCAGTTCAACAACCCATTCATTTTTATTGGTATTGATGTGGTACTTTGGGCAGTGTATCAAGAGCTCTAATCTATATTCAGTGCTGCTGAATTGTTAGCCCCAAGATGTCATCCACTTCTCAGTTTTTGTTTTCTTTTATTTCGTTGTAACAATCAATTTTAGAATCATTTAAGAGGTTAAGCAGGTGTTCAAATCAGAACAAAAAAATTCGTTTGCTGTCTATTGTGTGCTGAAGGTGCAGTATAAATAACAAATCACTTAAGAATCACTAGTAGCCAAGAATCAGAACAGGGAAACAGTAATGTTTAAGCCATATTTCAGCAAAATACTTGTATACCCATGCTTTCTATAATCCATGTTTAATCTGCTGGATCAAGATGGTCTTCAGTGTGGCAGGAGCACTAGAAACAGTGACTTGCCATGGGCAGAGACAAACAGGAGATAGGGAAGTGGACGTGGTTTGTGACATGATGGATGAATCATGTCACAAAGTGCAGGGAGACTTGTGGATGCTTTGTGGAAGGGTGCTCTGATCCTTAGGAATGCCCTCTGCAGGCACTCAGAGAAGAAGAAGAAGTTTGGAGCAGTCAGTGCTGTGTACTCTGACTCCTCCTGCTTCTCTATCCCCTTCTCACCTCCACAGGAACAGAAAATGGGAGGAGAAGGAGGTACCCACCCTGTCCTCCTGCCAGAACAACATGTTATGAGTTCCAGTTACAAACTCAGCATCACTGTCAGCATATTTTTCCTTTTAGCAATTAGTGTCTCTAAATTCCACCTTAATAAAATTATTAAGTTAATTAATTTTCATCGACTCACTGGACGCTAAGCTTATCCCTGTTAGGATAAATAAAGATTAATCAGCCACGAAAAGATACTTTCAAACCTCATGGCTTGCAAATGCAATAAATTTTTAATGTGAAGATGAAAGAACAGTACATAATGCTGACAATTCACTCTCTGGACCTTCTTTACTCCCTGGTTTAGTAACGATCTAAGCCTCACTTTAAATCTCAGCATGGAAATTTAGGCAGCAGATGTTTTTGAAGGCTTTTATTACTGTATTCCTGAACAAAAGTTATTAATTTATTTATATCTCAAAACTAACATAATTCTCTGCTTCATTCTGCATTAAAAACCAATTTCACTCTGCACTACATTGGTTGGACTTTTTTCTATTGATTGGTAAATTAAATGAAAAATACTTCATTTCATAACAGTAGGGGAAATATTTGTGGGAATGATGTACAGCATTTTATCAGTCATAGTTATTTACTTTTGTGTCTTCTGTTATTTCATGTTTGAGTGGAGATTTCCCATTTTGTTTGACTCTTCTGGTAAGATTTTAGCATTTTGAAACAAGGTCATTGATGCCATCTTAATTTTTAAAGTAGTGACATATTTTAGGTGATAGTCAAATATCTTTTATATAGGCATATTTTATTCATTTAAATGAACATGGATTCTTGGAAGTTTAGTTTATCATTAGACATGGCAATCTACTTACTATCTTAGCAACTAAGAACAAAATCAGTTGCTCCCAATGACAAAATGCAGTCAATTGCAACAGAATTGGTGCTGGATTTTTATGTAGTTGGTGGATAGTTCCTCACTCTAAGATTTAATGTTGTAAGTATTTATCTAGGCACCTCAGGTGTAATTTAGCTCTTCTAAATCTACATATGTGCTCTGCTTGGTGGGTTTAGAGGAAGGAAATTTTGAACTACTCTGGGCAGTAACACAGTTCCCAGGAGGTTTAACAAGTCTGACTTACAAACTTTGGGTAACTGGGTGGAATAAGGCACTTGGCAAAAGGTAAATCAGTAAACTTCATGACATTCACAGTACAAAGTAACACACTTTAGAGGACAAAGCCCTTAGCCAGGCATTGAACACAGCAATTAGCAAGACATTAGGGGGATACTTCTCGGTGTGGCTTACAATTTATATATTGAGATGTAGAAGATAAGAGAAGAAAGAGAAAAGAAGAGAAAGATAGATCAAAAACAGAGACATTCACCACCCATGGATCCAGCAAGGTCTCAACAGCTTTGAATCCAGGGTAAAGGAACACTATGGACACACATCTCACTGTCTTTTTATCCAGTCCCTTGCCTGGAGCCCTCCCCAGCATGAGCTCACACTTGCACCTGTGCTTTAGGCAAAGTCAGGATGTTCTCAGCATACATTATGGGGCTTACATCAGGGTCATGTGGTTGACCATCACCATTACAATGTGGACCAGCAGTTACCTTTTAAGGCTCAAGGTGGTGAGGGGGGAGAAGCCACCCCATCTGTGCAGAACTTGCCCTGCTCCCCGACCTCTTTCTCACCTGGTTGCTTTGAGCCAGGTCTCTGACACTATATAAGTAGTATACAGCTTATATTATCTCCAATATTTTGTTTCCAGTCAGTGCACAACGACAGATATGTTCAGATGAATCTTTGCATTTGAAGTATTTATTTAATGTGAATCGGGTTAAGCCTATGGAACAACTTCTTTGCAGTGATTAGGCATAGATAAAATCAGGTCAGATGAATGCTAACCTCTGGTCTTTGTCATCCCATAAGAAGGTCCATTAGATCAAGCATTTAAAAATTTTCAGTCATTCATCATAGAATCATCATAGAATTTAGGGCTTGGAATGGACCTTACAGATATCTAGTCCCAATCCCATGCCCTGGGCAGGGACACATCCTCACTAGATCAGGTTGCTCAAGGCTCATCCAACCTGGCCTTGAACACTGCCAGGGTTGGGGCAGTACCATGTCCCTGGGCAACTCATGCCAGTGTCTCACCATCCTTAGAGTAAAAAAACGTTTTTCTCACATCCAACCTAGACTTTTCCTTCTTCAATTTGAAGCCATTACCCCTTGTCCTATCATTGCAGTTCCTAACACAGAGTCCCTCTCTGGCTCCCTGTAGCCCCTTCAAATATTGAAAAGTTGCTCTGAGGTCTCCATGCAGACTCCAGGTTGAACAGCCCCAACTCCCTCAGCCTGTCCTCACAGGGGAGATGCTCCAGTGCTCTGAGCAACTTTGTGGCCTCCTCTGGACTTGCTCTAACACTTCTATGTCCTTCTTATTTTGAGGACGCACCAGAACTGTGTGCAGTATTCCAGGTGGGTCTCAGGAGAGCAGAGCAGAGTGGAAAAATCACCTCCCTTGACCTGCTGCCCACACTCCTTTGGATGCAGCCCAGGATTCCATTGGCTTTCTGGGCTGAGCTCACACTGCAGCTCATGGGGAGCTTCTCATCCACTGTTATTCCCTTAAACCCCAGTAATTATATACAATGAACCAAAGATTTTAATCACAAGACAAATACATCATATTGAGCAGATCTAGACCACAAAAGGAAAGTCTCTTTCCACTGACAGTGAAACTATGAATACAAAGAGAAAATGTCAGAAACATTATTAATAAAAATGTGTCCTACAAGACATGGGATAAAACAGAAAGTGTCAGCTGTAACGGGATTTATCTTGCAATATCTAGATTAATTAAAAGTGATTTGAGATTGTGGAAGATAGATGGGCTGTGCTAATAATAGCAGTTGTGCTTGCTCTGAACGTGATTTTTGGCTGCATAAGAATTGATTTTTCAAAAAATATTTAACTCTATTCCTGAAAATTGGGTTGGAAATGATTTATATTGCAGTATTAGATTCAGAGTTAATGAACTTGAAGAAGTATAACCTGGTTCTTAGAATTTCTTCCACCAGACATGGATAATTTGTCTTGCAATATGTTCAAGCATTTAAATGACAAATGTTTGAAGGTAATTGTTAAATTGTTTAATCTCATTCTGGAATAAAAGCTAGATGACAGCCTTTTGGAAAAATACAGAAGTGAATATGCACTTGCTGCTACTCATTGGATAGTACTTGCTGGACATGGCACTTAGTGCCATGGTCTAGTTCACAAGGTGATGTTAGATCACAGGTTGCACTCAATGATCTCAGAGGTATTTTCCAACCTAATTGATTCTGTGATTCTGTGATTCATTTGGTTATTGCCATAGCTTTTATCCATCAAACTATTCTACTTGAACAAGGTATAAGTTAATCGAGTTCTTGTTTTATCTACATTATCTGCAATAACTTTGGTTTCCATAAATGAGCACCTTCAAAAGAATGAAAACTATCAAGCACAAAGCAGGAGGCAGCTCAAATCTATGATCTTTTTGATATTATTTGGTTCTTACATGGCTTGTAGGCAGCATAGGCCTTATATTGCTTCTTTCATTCTGTAACTTGATTTTTGATCATTTGTTATTCTTCTCTTCTGGAGAAAAATCCTTTCCTATTATTTTTGTGTCATGTGAAGGATTGAGAATTTCTAAGCAGGTGAAAGATAGCCAAGGAAAATTCACATGACTATTAAGAAAATAAATCTGACAAAATCTTTCCTAAATAACTGTTCTCAAGTGTTGTTTTTTTTTGCTTTGAAATAAATAACATTCCTGTTCGATGGTTGATCTGTTGCCAGTGTGATATGAATGGATTGCACCTGCATATTTTCCAGCAGAAAGTTATGTTTTATCATAAAATGAGCCAATAAAACAGTTCCTTTGATGTCTCTGTGGTTTGTCTCCTGAATATACTGTCATTGGCAGCATGCCATACTGTAAAAACTGAACTCAACTTTGATCCTAAATCAGTCTCTCCAAAAGAAATCAGGATTCTAGGTTAGACAGAAGTTATAACATCACCATCTATTGTATAATAACACTATCTATTGTACTCTATGAGTTATAATATAAAGATAGATCATATTTTTCCCTTTCTCTCAACATGATGTTTTTCAAAATTACCAAATTCTCTTGAAGAAACTTGATTTTTTAAAAAGCTGACCCCTGTAAATGCAAACTCATGCTGTATATTTCTTATCCTTTCAGTATGAACAGATTCAAAGATAAGTCTGACCCCTCTTGATTTGACATGAACGAACTAATCTGTTGGTAGATATAAGACTGATGAAAACTGTTCACAGTTGAAAGTTATGTCAGGTCTTATATTACTCAATGATAAAGGTCACTCTTACATTAAAGCTGGAATAAAGAGTTTATTACAGTCCCTTTAGCAGTGGACACTGAATAGCTGCAAGGAAGAAACAGCTATACCAGACAAATGCACAGCATTAGGGGCATGACCTGTCAAGCATCCCCTGTGACAATAAAAAGAGGGAAGTGGAGCAGTGGACTTCATCCAGAGACAGTGAAATACATTACCCAAACATTGCCTATGGCCCCTGAACTTTGGTACAAAATTATGTCTGAAAAGCAATGTCCATTTTTGATAGATCATTGTAGGCAACATTCCACAAAGATCCACTTGCAGAGTCACCATCTTGTACCAGCAAAAGATTTGTTGTTTCTCCATTTGCCAAGGTTTCCCCAAGATTAGTTACTTTGCATGTTGTTCCCTATGTCACAGAGGTTGGGTTTCCTACTTCTTACTGCAACACTCTGTGCATCACTTATTTTCTCTATCACATGCTAAACATTTTAATATCATGGTGATATATGCTAGGCAAGAAGAAGGCAGGGAGGAGGGGAGTAGCACATCCTTCCCTCTTATATTTATTACCTGTGCTTCATCCAGAACACATTTAATGAGGCTCCAGATAAAATGTGAGTGTCATTCCTTCAAGCACAATTTGCAAGCAAAGAAATATAAAGGATTATGTTACACAGTACTGGTTGTTAAAGTATGTATAATGGCTTGTGGTTTTAATAAACAAATAAATGTGTGAATAAATTATGTTTCTTACAGTGTGATATTCTGATCATTCAAGCATAGCAAGAGAAACAGCTCATGCACTGGTTATTACAATGTGGAGGAAAAATTTGTATGCATCCACTGTATTTACAGTACCCTCCTTAATTTTTGTTATCACAAACCAAATAAATTGCATGTATTATCCCTTACAGAAGTGTATGTACAGTAATGTATTTTAGAGGTTTCATTTTAGGAATAACCAGAAGTCAGGATGCAAATTGGTGATATTACACCTTGAAATAAAAATTGCTTTAATATGTTTAGGTTTGAGTGCTCATGGCATTTAAGGGGCACTGCCACAAGTTCTGGTTTGGGATTTTTTTTTTTATGGTTGCCCAGTATATCTAAGGTTTACAAAATCATCATCTATGTACTAGGTCACTGGCTATGTTTGAAAATATTTTATTGGGTTTTAATGACACATCCCAGGCATAAGGAGTAGAATTTACAACCACCAGAGAGCAGACACATTTCCTGCCCAAACTGCTATGCCCAACATGATGCCTGATGTGGTCCTGAGATTTAGAGCACTTTTAAGTCTCATTGCAACTTGGCCTCAGCTTCAAATAAGATTTCAGTCCTATTGCTCACCATACTGAAGTTGATATGTATTCAGAAGCAAAAGTACTGAGCAAGAGAGAGCAAAGCTCTGCCAGTCCAGTCATGGCAAGAATCAAGCACTGTAGAATTCCCATGGAGAGGTCTGGATTCTTTTTGCCTCCCCACTGAGAGCTCTGCCAATCTGTGGGGTAATTCTCTCCAGAGATGTTTAGAATTTCTGTCTCTGGAGGCTTCTAAAACGAGACTGGACTAGAGCATGAAGAAAGATTTTGTGCAAACTATGCTAGAAAAATGGAAATTCTGAGCTCAGCAGGTTTTGCCCTATGCAAACCTCTAAAATTGCTTGCATTTCTTAGAATTGCATAGGTCCACAGAAATCCTCCTACCCGAAACCACAGGTTTTTTTGATACAGTCAGGGGGGAAAAAGCACAAATGGACAGATTAAAATATATGGTTTTCAATGAAACATTTTATAAATAAGGAGTTTTAAAACAGCTTTATATTACAAGATGAAAAATATATGAAAGAAAAGGGATATAAAAGAGCAATATTTTTGAATTACAAAAGTAAAATGTGCCAAGGATGTGAAAACAGATATTTTTAAGACTCAAATTCAATCCAAACAATGTGTTTTCTCCCTCCTCTTATGGAGAACATTTGTTACAATCTGATTTCTGAGAGTTGTCTCAACCCAAACTAAGGTGCCAATGAGACCATATGCCAAGAGACAATATTTCGTTAATAATATAATAATAAGGGGTTTAATCGATTAAAATTATGAGAAAGAAATAGGAAAAAGAGCAAGAAAAGGGAGTGAAGGAAAGAGAGAGAGAAAGAAAGCAGGAACTTGATTTTATACTTATATCAAGCAAGTTTTTTTTGCCTTGTCACCATGTTATGTACATATGCAAATACTGCTTTTCTTTTGCACTAATTTTACCTGTTCTGATTTAGAAATGTCAAATATATTCATCATTTAATCTGAGAGTTTTCTGTAGTAGACTTTGGCTGGTATGTACTTTCTTATGAGCTTAGCTGATTTTCAATTTACTGTAGTTTAGTCTTACCATGGCCAGAGAGTCTATAGAAAATAATAACCTGCTTTGTTTTTATATATACATTAGTTAAAATGCCACAACATACAGATAACATAAATTACAAATATTCAGCCTTTATAATGAAAGAGTTTGGGATGAATTATACATGCTCTGAAGCAATAATGCTAATTTTTCTCTAGATTTTCTGAAAAAAAATGACCTGAATACATAGGCAACAGTTGCCTGGTCAAATAGCTTTAAAAAAAAAATCAGCCTAGTATAATTAATCAGAGCTTTCAGTGAAGTTTGTTGTGTTATAACACCATGAAGCTGTCACCACACCCCAGTGAGTAACACCAAGCACCATTTACACATGAATTGCTCCAGTGGAATTCTTCAGTTTCCAGAAGGAAAGAAAATGTAGCCCATGTGCATAGTTTGAACCAGCTGGCAGCTCTTCAAATTGGATAGGCATGAGCTACATATAAGATTGGATACTCCTCCAGATGTTGGCACAATTAACAACAAAATAGTTTTCCTTATATTAAGACACCCACATAATTTCTGGCTGTCAACAGATTGGCATATTTTGACAATTTAACTAAAATTGATGCTTTCAGGGAAAAATATGAAAAAGATGTGACTTTTCTTGACAAGGAATTTTGTTTTTCCCCTAAGCATGTTATGCACTGAAAAAAAAAAAAACAACAAAAGAACCCAAACAAAAAAAAAAAAAGCACCCCCAAAACCAAATGAAACCAAAACCATAAAACCCCACTAAAAATAGACTCCACAAAGGAAAAAAGAAATATCAAACCCAACAAAAAACAAACAAAACAAACCTAAACAAACCACAACACAAAATAAAAACCCCACAAACACCATCAAGACCACAAACACGTCGAAAATCAAAAACACCCCAACAAAAACCTGGATATTGGATGTGCTGTGAGAACTTCAAGATAAATGATTAAACTTGCTCAGAAACTATCAGTGAAGAGAAACTATTTTCCTTAGATACACAGATGTGTATGCATTAAAATACCCACCATCTGCTTTAGCCTGTGCTTTGTTTGTATGCAGAGTAGTCACCAGGAAACCTCATAAGACTTCCAGCTTTTATTTCCTTTTTCACTATGGGTACATTTTGTCTAACTAAAAGTAGTAGTCCAAAATTTGGTGAAGCACCATGTTCAGAGTAGATGCCTGCTTTTAATCATCATTCAGTTGCTCAAGGGCAAGCATTTTTCTCCCCTGCTTACACAGAAGGAAGCACTCAAAGATGTCAGATGGAGAAATTGCATTCCTACAAATCTTTTCAGGTCATTGCACCAGTGAGAAAGAAAAGTGTTTCCAGAACAGATGTACAACACTATCCTTCAATCTTCTACTTGTATAGCTCTCTACATGTAGGCTAACTCCTTCATTACAACTCTCACTCTGAACTTCTTCAGAAAAACCTTCAAGTCTCATACTTACTGCAGTACCACCAAGACCTGTGCAAAATACAAGACAGCAGATCTACCTTGCACAGAAATAGGAAGCCCTGTGAGAGAGATGAAAGTACTCAGAACTGTATCTTCCATCATGAGCAGGGCAAACAAGGCATTTGGGCACACTTCACTTTTCCCAGGAAACTAGACTTGTTCCTGAACTAAGTTTAGAAGAGATCTTACAAAATCATACATCAGGTCTGCCAGTAATCAGTGTGATGCCAAAGAGACTGACTGTTGGGTCTGTCTGTGCTGTCAGACATGCACCCTCAGGACCTCTCCTGAATGGGGATGTGCTGTATGCACCCTCAGGACCTCTCCTGAATGGAGATGTACTGGAACTGGTTGCCAAGAGAGAGGCATCCCTTTGGTACTGACAGGAGTCAGGGAGGTTGAAGAGGGACAAAAAAGAACAGGCAAGGGAAACAGGTTATCTTGCTGCCTCTTAGATAAGGCATCCTGTGTTAAAGTAAGAAGAGTTACTGATACCCCAGAGCAGTCCTTCAGAAGGACCTTGGCAGGCTGGAGAGATGGGCAGAGAGGAACTGGCTGAAGCTCAGCAAAGGCAAGTGCAGGTCCTGCATCTAGAGGTGAATAACCTCCTGCACCAGTACAGGCTGGGGGTTGACCTACTGGAAAGCAGCTCTGCAGAGAAGGACCTGGGGGGTCCTGATAGACAGCAAACTGTCCATGAGCCAGCAGTGTGTCCTTGTGGCCAAGGTGGCCAGTGTGTCCTGGGGAGCATTAGAGAGAACATTGCTAGCAGGGCAAGGGACCCTGACCCTCTACACAGCCTGAGTGAAGCCACATCTAGTTCTGGACTCCTCAGTACAGGACAGACATGAAGCTCTGGAGTAGGTCCAGGGGAGAGCAGCAAAGGTGGTTATAAGCCTGGAGCAGCTCTCCTACAAGGAAAGGCTGAGGAAGTTGTGCCAGTTCAGCCTCAAGAAGAGATACTGACTCGAGATTCAGACTCAAGAAGAGATACTTCATCAATGACTATAAGTAACTGAATGGAGGGTGTCAGGAGGATGGAGCCAGGCTCTTCCCACTCAAGAATATGACAAGAGGCAATGGGCAGAACCTGACACACAGGGAATTCCACCTGAATATGAGGAAGAACTATTTTGCTGTGCGAGTGACTGCAGACTGGAACAGATTGCAAGATTCAGACTCAAGAAGAGATACTTCATCAATGACTATAAGTAACTGAATGGAGGGTGTCAGGAGGATGGAGCCAGGCTCTTCCCACTCAAGAATATGACAAGAGGCAATGGGCAGAACCTGACACACAGGGAATTCCACCTGAATATGAGGAAGAACTATTTTGCTGTGCGAGTGACTGCAGACTGGAACAGATTGCATAATGGATTCTCCCTCACTGGAGATATTTCCATCTGGACTGGACGAGCCAGCAGTGTGTCCTTGTGGCCAAGGTGGCCAGTGTGTCCTGGGGAGCATTAGAGAGAACATTGCTAGCAGGGCAAGGGACCCTGACCCTCTACACAGCCTGAGTGAAGCCACATCTAGTTCTGGACTCCTCAGTACAGGACAGACATGAAGCTCTGGAGTAGGTCCAGGGGAGAGCAGCAAAGGTGGTTATAAGCCTGGAGCAGCTCTCCTACAAGGAAAGGCTGAGGAAGTTGTGCCAGTTCAGCCTCAAGAAGAGATACTGACTCGAGATTCAGACTCAAGAAGAGATACTTCATCAATGACACTAAGTAACTGAATGGAGAGTGTCAGGAGGATGGAGCCAGGCTCTTCCCACTCAAGAATATGACAAGAGGCAATGGGCAGAACCTGACACACAGGGAATTCCACCTGAATATGAGGAAGAACTATTTTGCTGTGCGAGTGACTGCAGACTGGAACAGATTGCATAATGGATTCTCCCTCACTGGAGATATTTGGGATCCATCTGGACACAATCCTGTGCTCTAGGAAGACCCTGCTTGAGCAGGGAGTTGGACCAGATGACTCCACCTGTGTTCCTTTCCAACCCTGACCATTATGACATTCTGCAATCTTTGCATATTACTGCATGATACCTCCCTGGCATCCCAAGGGATCAGCTGTGACCAGTCTTTGGAATGTGCATGTCCTGTGAAACTTCAGTCTGATGTCATCTGTCTTGCAGCTTTTCCAAGCTGAAGTTAAAAAAAATGGGAATTGATTTTAAAACCAAAGATTGACATAACAGCTTGATTTTTATTTTTAAAGTCTATCTTTACTGATATGATAGCAAAGGCAAGGCTAAATATTCAACAGCCAACTGAAGGCACTTGTGTAGATCATCAGTCATAAAGAAACTGCAAGACATTGTTAGAATCTGCTGTAAATAAGCAGGATTTAATACTGAGACACTGACATCTGTTAAAAATGAAATAATCTTGTCCTTGTGGTTTACATTTATGTGAACATTACATAAATGTTCATCACTTTTTAAAACCAACAAAACACATGAAGACTTGGCAAAGCTAGACTAACAAGTTTCTGTAGGTGAAACAGACCATCAGGATCTCCATTATTTTCTTTCAGTGTGTGTTTGGTTTCAGATAAAAGACCATTTTATCAAAACAAACAAGGAAACTAATCAGATGCATGCTGATTTGAATTTTACAGCATACTTCTAATCAGCATTCTAAGCATTTAAAAGGACTTTAAAAAATATTCTCCCTTTTTTAAAGTGTATTTTAATTGTTGAATAATTCAACTCCTAGATAAAACTATTAATCAAATTCGGATTCAGCATCTCTATTTTATGAACTCAACAAAGCTAACTGTGATAGCCTCAAAGTCACTAAACTCTTCCTGAGTTGATTCCATACAACTCAGAAGTGTCAATCATTCCAGAAGCTCATTTATTATGTCTTTCCACACATTCACTGTCCTCTTTTAATGTTCACAAAATCTGCCATCAACAAAGAAGAATAAAAGGAAATTAGTTTTGATTTGCATTATTTTATGATAAGGTATTCCAGGCACATATTGTTACAATTCCTGTTGCAGATAGAATTTGGAAGTATGCCTTTATCAACACTTTTTTCATTCAGTTTATATGATTGTTTTCTCCACTTTTACTTCTATTTCACTTTTTTCCTTTTTTTTCCTGGTAGATTCCTCTGTGTTTTTTGAAGTGTAGTAACTGAGAGGATTTAGGTGAAGATGAAAACGAGAGTATTGTTCCTTTAAGAACTGAGAAAGGATGAAACTATGTGAATAGGCACTTAGCATCTAAATCAAGGAATCAGATGATTTTCAACTTAAGTAGTATGTATGAATTGGTGGCAAAATGAGAGTAATAGTACTTAAAACACTTTTGCCACAGATCTCTCTATCTGAGCATGCAGAGAGAAGACAAGTCCTATGTCAGCAGCACTCAATCCAACAGTCAAGACCACTACAGTGAGGCAGGTCCCAGGTCAAGCCAAAAACACAAGTCAACAGGTCAGGATTGGGGTCAGCATAGCAGAGGTGTGAGACTGGGCACAGATTTAGCTGCAGTATGACCAAAAGGAGCACCATGGGGAAGAGGTAGGTTCCCACTCCTACCTGATTCACAGCACCCTGAGCATCAAAGGAGCTGACTGTGGATTCAGCTATCTTACTCCTCTAAGGGTAGAGTGCATTCAGGACCCTGTTGTATAATTTTCAACCTATTTTCTTGGCATCAGACCCCAAGTTTCCTTCCAGATTATGATATTCAGCAATATGAACAAAACCCCCGAAGACTAGTATAAGAAATAAATGGAGAAAAATTAGTAAGATAACAAGGATACAATACTAAATTGCAAAACAAGTACTTCTCACAGCTCTCACAGTGTGATTCTTTGCACCAAAATAAAACCAAAGTGGAGTGCAGGGAGATTTTTGTTTGAGGCTTTTTTTTTTTTTTTTAAAGGGAGCTTCCCTCAAGCAGTGAAGTCTCAGAAAAAGTTCATAAGCATTCATTTGAAGTTTTACTGTAGTCAACTGATTAAACCATGGTACATTTTAACTTCTTGGTGAGTTTGCATGGAAACTCAGTGAAAGTAATGTACCTGCTGAAATCCTTCATATGAAACCAATTCTCTGTCCCCAGAATCTAAAAGGTGATTTGTCCATCCCCAAATATACAGCTTGCTGAAATATCATACCTTACTGTGAGTACAGTCCATGGACTAACAAAATCCTGCTTCTGCAGTAAGGAAAAAAACTTCAGATTGCTGAGGCACATAAAGCCATATAAGGTGAGCCCATTGTTTGAGAAAGGAGTGAGAATAATTGCTGTTCAAGATCTTTTGGAAGTTTTACAACCCAAGTCATATGGCATTTGTCACGTAGCTTGGTTTTCTCAGAATGCATACAGGGCTTTTCCATTGTCACTTGGTTATCATGATTTGTCCATTTAGTTATGAAGTATTCAGTGTCATTTATGTCTTTTTAAGTTCATTCTTAAGTATTCAGTGTCATTTATGTCTTTTTTAAGGTCATTCTGCATGTCTGTAAATTATAATCCTTTATTAGCATTGGCAATGAGCTGGAATTTCACTAATGCTTCAAAAATGATATGTCTACACTTCCAACATCTCCATATCAGTGCCAAATTTGGAAAATTTATTCTTCTTCTTTACACCAGCTGTGTCAGAAGACAGTTTAACAAATTAAAGTGTGGGCAGATGAGAACAGAAAACCAAAAAATGGAGAACTGGGATCGAAATTCATTTGTCAGACTGAGAATGATGCAATTTTATGATGCTAGAGCACTGCATGCCAAGATTCATTAAAGATAATTCTAATTAAAAGGTCTTAAACTCAGACAGAAAACAGAAGTATCCACCTCTGTTTATTGCCTAAGACTAACTTGAAGAAACAGATATAGGACCACATTTTCTCAAAGCATATTTTCTACTAGATTGAGCTGAATGTGTAGGATGTCAAGTGGCACCCATGAAAAATTACATCTCTAATGTAAAGATGATAGGAAGATGCCTCCAAAGAGTCAGAAAGACTAGTTTAGGCACTTAGTATGAGGTCTACACTGACACATTTTGTAACAGCAAGTCAGTTAGCACTCTTTATAGTGCAGCTCAAAAAATGGAAGTCAAGGATCCTTCCTCCTGACAAACAGGAAAATACACCCTGTTATCTTTATTTTTTTTTACATCTCACTTTGGACTTTTGAATGGAATCAAATTCACATAACCTCTTCTATCAAGAACTCCTTCAGTTTGCAGCATTACTGTTGAAAGCAGGAGCATGGACAGTGAGAGGAGTGTCTTTGTAAGGACAGTAAACATTTTTTTTTGTGGTTGCTGCTGAGGCAAAGCACAAAACCAGTCAAATGGAAGAAATTCTCATTTCATATCAGACAATATGAAATCCCTCCTGATTTGAAGTTATACTTTATGGATTCTAAAATAGTATGAAACCTTAGCTATAGCTCATACCTGCACCTCTGTCTTTCACTGGCAATGGTGCTCTTTGTTATTCTGATATGGTGGATGAAGTGTTACATAAGTTGATTAGACATTAGGCAGATCAGAAATTAAAAACAAACAAACAAAGATAAATTCTAGCTTTTAAGCCTACCGTTTTTCCCACTTTTTTCCCCATTTCTCTCTGCCTCTACCTCCCACATACTTAGATGCTTAATGATATGCTTAATGAACCTGCTTAAGGTATGCTTAATGAACAAGCTTCTAGGGTTCAGGAATAAATTTTCTTCATGAGTAGACTTGGATTTTTATACTTCCCATATAAACCTGTTCTTCTAACTGATCACTATGAAAAGCTTCCAACTAAGCTATAGCAATCCATGATGGTGTATTGTATAGTCCCATTGTTTTTTATTCTAATCCCATTACCAGTAAAGAATTTGTCAGTCTAATAGAAATACTTGCTGTTATTCCTGGTTATAGTCATTAGATAATGCCAGTCCTCATTACTTTAGAGTTGTCTACTATTTTCAAAGTGAAGTTTGAACAAGCACATGACTGTTTCAGTTAATCCTATTCAAGGAAGATTTGGAGAATAAGCACAGTTGATCATAGGGTATTCCCTGTCAATCTGTTTTCCTTTTCTGCATTAAAATAATTTTCAAACTATCTTAAATATAATATTAGTTTCATAAAATCATAGAATTTAAGGGTTGGAATGAACCTTACAGATCATCTCATCCCAATCCCCTGCCCTGGGCTGGGACACCTCCTCACTAGATCAGGTTGCTCAAGGCTCATCCAACCTGACCTTGAACACTGCCAGGGTTGGGGCAGCCACAGCCAAACTGGGCAACCTGGGACAGTGTCTCACCACCCTCACAGG
>NW_008654326.1:14729-24246 GCF_000695815.1 Acanthisitta chloris | reverse complement strand
GACTGAACAGCCCCAACTCCCTCAGCCTGTCTCATACTTTTCCAGCATCTATATTTATCAATTTTAATGAAAGAGTTACATTTTTCAAGCTTGAACACTCAAGGCTGGCCTGATAAATGGCTCTGCAAATTTCAGTTATCAGAGTCACAACTGAAAATAGTACTTATTTGGAAGAAAATGTCAGCTGAGTAGCTTAGAGTGACTAAATGCTTTTGTGGTTGGGTTGGTTTGTTGGGGTGTTTTAAATCTTATTCTTTGATGCATTTTCCCTCTGAGAATTTTAAATAGCCTCATGGATGTGCATTAGGCAAATACGAGTAAGTGCACATTGCTGCCTCTCATTTACAGCAGATAACCTACAGAAATGTAGCAAAAATTGGGACAGCAATAAGAGGCCAAACCTCCTGACAAGTTAAACACTGGAAAGTGGAGGGGGAAAAGTTAAGGTAATTGTCAAAAAACCCATGACTTTGGTATTTAATGAATGAGAATCCTGGAGATAGTTGACTTCAGAAACTCAAAGGTGATCCTTGTGCTTTAAGTCTTGGAAAGATGGTTTCATAATATTTTATCCCACTTCAGAGGTCAAGTATTGTAAATGTAGGTAAACAGACATAGTTAGATGCAAACCTCAGAAAAATGGTGGAATCAGTATGGATAATAGTGTTTTTATACACTGTAAAAGTCATCAGTTCTTCAGACATAGATTTTGTTCAATGAACTTCAAGGAATGAGTTAACGTGTGACGTGACACTGTCAGTTTTGGAACATTACTTTATAATCAATTTAGCAGTTTTAAAAAAAAAGATTTAGGTGGATTTAATAATGCAAAAAACCCCATGAAAGTTACAAAATCTACACAGAATGTAATGCAAATTCCAACAAAGTTCACCCTCATTACCCTCTGCCGTTGAGTGCTCACTTTGCCTCTTCCTTAAGTCATAATAGAATTTGACCAGAGCTTTTTCTAGAAGAACCATACACACAGGTTTCCTTGGGTGCTGTCAGACTATTTGGAAGACTATTTCATGGTCAGTGCTATAAGTTCTTTGTTGTTGTAATTACTCTAGTCATAAATATTACAGCTTCCTCTTATAAACATCTGCCTCATAAACTACCCAAATGAAGCCAAGTAGAATATGATATATTATTCAGACAGACCAAAAGAGCCTCTAGCCCACAGACACTTCTCTTTTCTCTTTGCAGTCCTGACAAAATAAAATCAGATCAGCTGATGTTTCTGATCAGCTAATGAGATGGAAGTAAAACTGTTAATGACCAATGATGACTGAAATGAGACTCTGATTGTGATTACATGTTCCTACAGCTGGTGTATAAGTTAGGTTGTTCTACTTTCTTTTCCTAATAGAAGGAAAAAGACTGTGTTGTCTACAGCTGCTCTTTCACTAGGTATGCCAAAAGTTTTGTACATGTTTTCCATTGCAATGGCTCAAATACTCATGTTGCTGCTACCATTTTAGTTCTTCTTTCATCTTATACAGATCTACTCTTCTGTCTGCCTTTTGTTAATATTTTTTTCCTTTGACTGAAGTACTTAATTTTCTATAGCTGCAGTGCTTGCTGTTTCTATGTCACTTGCCTATAGCCTTGGCAATTTTAATAACTCTCAATTCCTCTAGTGTCTCCATCAAGCCACATTTTCTACAGGGCTCAGTCTGCTCTCTCTCTTAGATAAAAAACAAGCCTAGGGATGTGACATGTTTTCTGTGTTAAAGGAAGGAGTATAGGTTTTTCTTTGGCTTTTGTTTTCCCAAGATGTCTATAAAAAGTCTGGCTAAAGGCAGATAAACCTGTACAGCTCACAGCAACAATCTCATCCTTCCCTGTTACTTCTTTCTTTCAGATATTTGCCATAACTTCATGCTAACTCTTAGTTAAAACCATGATCTTGCACACTCTGTATTTACTAAAATAGTCTTAATTCCAAATAGGCACAAAAATCTATCTCTTTTCACCATATACCAGCTCTTGAAATGTCCCTTATGTTCAAGCTTCATAAACTCTGCATCTTGACAGAAATCACTTTGGAACATATGGAATTCATGTTTCTAAAAAAGTCTGAGAAAGGAGCAGAGAAACATCCTTTGTGATGGCAGTTCATGGGTGTTAAATAAACCAGGTTGCATCTTGAAAATAAGTATTTTTCCCCCAGAGTGGTTTGAGGGTTCTGTAAAAATGTGTGAGATCTCATCCAGTTCCTCTATCCTACAGTAGTCAGTTAACTTGTTTCCATTTATAGCTTAGGTTTTGGTTTTTTCTGTCATCAGTTTCAGTGAACTCAATGTCAGAATGTTTATCATGAGCTCATTGAGAGGGAGACTCTGAGTGCTTAAAAAAATGGTTTCTGGAAATTAATAGTCTGGAAAAGGAAAAAGAGGACTTTCAGAATGCTCAAAATTTGTAAAATTTTCCTTCCATACATCCCTGATAATTTTCTTTGTCATTGCTGGAAACCTCCTGACTGCACAGATTACAGGTACTTTGAAGGTACTTCAGTCTGATCCAGTCTCCTAAATTTTCCATCCTTAAAGCTATCAAAGATCAGTCTAAAAGGATCCAATGTAGGCATGCAAAGGCATTTTGGACAAAAATCCTTTCAGATGTTAAACAAGTGTATTCTTACAGTAAGTGGTGAGTTCTTCAGGATCAGTATTTAATTTGTCCCAAATTTACAATAGTCACCATTACAAATTTCTTTGGTATTTTGAGGTATGAGCTTGTTAAATTTATCTTATCTTCAAAAAAGCATGAAGGATCCAATGTAGGCATGCAAAGGCATTTTGGACAAAAATCCTTTCAGATGTTAAACAAGTGTATTCTTACAGTAAGTGGTGAGTTCTTCAGGATCAGTATTTAATTTGTCCCAAATTTACAATAGTCACCATTACAAATTTCTTTGGTATTTTGAGGTATGAGCTTGTTAAATTTATCTTATCTTCAAAAAAGCATGAATTTTCAACTCAAGTGAATATTTCTGAAGTTTTTCATTATGGCTGAGGGCAAACAGATACAATGTTTAGCACTAGTCAGGTAGAAAAATCATATCCACTTTCCATTATTGTTTGCTATTTGATAAAGTAGCTACTCAGCAGTTGAGGGTCTTAAAAGTTATCACCTCCACTGCTATCAATTCTACAGCTCTTACACAAGTCTGTAAATTTTAATTTAGTCTACCACTGATGAGTCATTACTGTGTTTCTGAGTTCAACCTTTTCTCCATTCAAAATTTAAACCATTGCAGAATTTTACTTGTGACTGCACAGAAGCCAGACATAAGCCTGAGACAAATGGAAAGCATGTATAATATCTGGTTTTCATGCTTCATTTACTAGTTATTTTACTCATCTTCCCTGTTTTCTTCTGTTCTTTGTGTTTTGAGGATAGTGAAAAACATAATAACATTCATAAACTTCACATTTGTTGCCTTGAACTGTCATGTGTTGTTAACACAATTGATATGTGCCCAACAGTAGGGGAAAGAGATGCATTTCAGTGTTCACCAGCAAAAGTTAATGACACTCATTAGGTAATCCCTTTTTGGTTTAGTTATGAGGATGAATGGCAATTAACATCCTCATCTTCAATAGCTTTATAGTTTTATGTATGCTCAGAATTAATGTTTTTGCAACTCGTAAACATCTTAAATGCAAAACCAAAAATTATTTCTGATATATTGTAGAAGGCATTGACCTTTTAATATTCCATTTTCATAAAACTAACGTGCAGAAGGATTTTCTGATTTGCTAACACAATGCTTTGTGAAAGATATTAAAGTTCCAGGGACAAGCCTAACATGAACATCATAACAGAAAGTATGAGGCTTGGGAACAAAGAAATCATCCCTGAAAGTGAAACTTAACTTTCTCAGGAGAAGGATATAATTTTTTGACTAGTGATGTCCAAATGGCCCATTTCCTTAGATTGCTTTCTCTGTTTACAGAATAGTTAATTCCTTGTTGGTGGGTAAAGCTGTTACATGCTCCTCAGTACAATTAGTATCTATACAGCCCATTAGTTCATTTTTTTATTCTGTTAATAGATATACCTCTGTTAATTGGAGTATTTTGGAAGAAGGCATTTAGAGTTTTTTCAGACTAGTCACCTTCTACTGCCTTTGAAGATGAGACTGGATGTGGCACTTAGTGCCATGGTCTAGTAACCATGGTAGGGTTGGACTTGATGATCTTGAAGGTCTTTTCCAACTGGGTTGATTCTATGATTCTATGATTCTTCTTGAATAATTCGTTTTCTTAAACAAAACTGCTTCTATATTCCATGAATATAGAAGTAAATCTATTCACAGAAGTTCTTTATAACTCCATGTTTATGAATACCTTTGCAGTTTGGAAAACTTTAAAGGAAAAAAAAAAACAAGTTTCCATGCATTGCATTCCATGCATTGCATGACAATGCAATACATTCTAAATTGATTTCAATTCTTTTGCTTCTGGGAACAAAGAAATCTACATGGGAGCGCTGAAGTAAAATCTAATTTTAAAGTAAGATTTAAGAACTCTGAGGTAAAATGCAGCCTTTCAATAGAGAAATAAGCATTATAAAACTGTCTTTTATTGAATATTGATATGAAAGTATATCCCTCTGATTAAAAAAACCCCAAACACCAAAATGGCAGCAAAATGTCTTTTATTGAATATTGATATGAAAAGTATATCCCTCTGATTAAAAAAAACCAAACACCAAAAAGGCAGCAGAGCAATTAACAGAGAGCTTTAGATAGTGAAAATAGAATGGATTCAGCAAGCAGGATCCAAGAACTTGTTTGCTTTCATTTTTCAAGTTCACAGAACCTTAGAATTGAGTATGTTGGAAATTGGCTCAATGAACACTCTGCCAGTTTGCTCAGTACCCTTGGGCAAATTCCATCTGGTCCCATAGACTTGTGAGTATCTAAGTCATGTAGCAGGTAGCTAACTCTTTTCTCCTGGATTCTGAGGTCTTTTTTCTACTCCTTGTCTCTACCTTCAAGCTCAGGGGAGTGGGTACCCAGAGAACAACTGATCTTGCCATTAAACTGAGGCAAAGGAAGACTGGCATTTTTCCATCCTTTCTCTTTATATTTCCCGAACATCCAATAAAGGATCAGGATTCTCCTTAGTGCTCTTTTTGTTGCTGATGTGTTTATAAAAACATTTTTGTTGTCTTTCACAGCAGTATCCAGATTGAGCTCTAACTGGGCTTTGTCCCTTCTAATTTTCTCTCTGCATAATCTCATGGCATCCTTGTAGTCCTCCCAAGTTGTCTGCCCCTTTTTCCAAAGATTACACACCTTTTTTACACTGATTTCAAGCCAAAGCTCTCCATTCAGCCAGGCTAGTCTTCTTCCCTGATGGTTTGTCTTTAGACATGTGGGGACAGCCTGCTCCCATACTTTTAGGATTTCCTTCTTGAACAATGTCCAACCTTCCTGACTCCCTTACCCTTCAGGATTGCCTCTCTGGACTCTCTTACAATAGTTTTCTACAGGTCATTTCTCTTATTTGATTGATCTCCATTTTTATGACAATCTGTTTCTGACAAACAAATGGAAAGCATGAAATTCACTAACTTATTTCAGTTTTGAAACAAAAAAATCTGCACCATTTGCAGATTTGCCCTTGTATCACTGTTTGAAAATTGAAGAACGGCAGAAGTTTAAAAAGAGATTCTAAAACTTAGTATTTTCACCTCTATCCTTTATCAGTGATTTTTTTCCCTTCAGATTCATTTTGCATTCTATCATCAATATCCAAGCAGCACATCACCTCTTAGTTTTACCTAGTTTTGAAAGTGACTAAAATTTTCTTTTATCTTTTCCTGAAGAATGAATTTTTGACCACTGCAGGCACAGATTAATTTCCTGATCTTAAATCTCATGCTGTTTAGAAAACCCTACATTATAAATACTACACATGAGGCAAGATTCTCTTACAGGATGAGAAAAAGCTACTAGCATTTGCCTTCCCTTCTATGACAAACACAAGGTGAGGGGGAAAAGCCCTGATTTTGTTTATATATATTTTGTTTATCTCTTTACAAATTCATACTTCATTTAGCTTTTTGTACAAAGATGAAGAAAGCAAATTCATAAAATAAAATGCAAGTTAATACTAATAAGAGGTGCCACATATTTCCTTTTAGAGAATTGATGCTTTGGGGACCTGAGAAAGCCTTTCTTCATTAAAATGTGCAACACATCACTAAGAATATTTATTTTAGCACCGACTTACAAAAGAAATGTGCAGTTTCACCTTGTCTTATTTGTATGTTTGATCAGAAAAATAAAGGAATCTGTATCTCATTTTTTGTTTAAAATAACTACCATAATTCTCCCAGGCAACCAGCAGCAGGACAAGAGGGCACAGACTCAAGCTCTGCCAGGGCAGGTTTAGGTTAGATATTAGGAAGGGATTTTTATGGAGAGAGTGATCAGACATTGGAATGTGCTGCCCAGGGAGGTGGTGGATTCACCATCCCTGGAGGGTTTTAAGATGAGACTGGATGTGGCACTTAGTGCCATGGTCTAGTGACCACGGTAGGGTTGGACTTGATGACCTTGGAGGTCTTTTCCAACCTGGCTGTTTCTATGATTCCATGATTCAAACAATACTAATGATAATGCAGAGTAACAAGAGTAGTGATTTGGTTCTTACTGAAGTTTTCTTAGCCCTTAATAAACATCCTTGGAAAAGCCATTCCTCACTTCCTTAGCAGAGACTGCTGCTATTTCAAGAAAATCTATATTAAACTATTTACTTATGCCTTTGTGTAAAATTCTTTTGGCTAATTCCCTTTGGTGGTAAGAGAACATAGTGTTAATTTGCAAGATGTAAAAAAGATTATTCAGAAGTTCAAACATAAAAACACGAGATTCTGCATACAGATTAACTTTGTTATGATTAATATAGTCACTTCCTCCCTATCATTCATCTCTTGTACAGTGCTGTGATAAAAGGTGATGAAAAAGTATGTTTTCCTTGCAGACAGAGGAACACATCTGTGCTGTTCATGAACTGTGATGCCCAAAACTGCACACGATGTTCAAGGTGAGGCTGCACCAGAGCACAGGAAATTGGTACAATCACCACCCTCAACTGACTGGTGATACTTTGCCTGATGCACTCCAGGACACAATTGGTCCTCCTGGCTGCCAGGGCACAGTGTTGACTCATATTCAACTTGTTGACAAGAACCCTCAGGTTCCTCCCGATGGCACTACTTTCCAGCATCTCATTCCCTGCTCTGTATGTACATCCAGGGTTGTCCTGTCTCAGATGCAGAATCCAGCACTTGCCCTTGTTCAACTTCATAGGGTTGGTGATTGCCCAGCCCTCTAATTTATCAAGGTCTCTCTGTCTTCAAGGGAGTCAAAAACTCCTCCTAATTTTTTTAGCTGTAGACTTGCTTAGTATCCTTTCGGGAGTCAAAAACTCCTCCTAATTTTTTGGGCTGTAGACTTGCTTAGTATCCTTTTGAGTCCGGTGTCCAAGTCATTTATGAAGAGCACTGAGTCACAGATTGAGCCCTGTGGAATCCATACATGACTGGTTGCCAGCCTGATGCAATCCCATTCACTATAACCCTTTGTGCCCAGCCCATGAGCCAGTTGCTCAACCACCTCATGATGTGTTTATCCAGCTCTATGCTAGCTCAGTCAAAGAAGTCACCAAGATTTAGTCTAGTGAAGCTAGAATAGCAAGATTGTTTTTCTCAGAAATAATTTTCATCTGATATCACAATCTTGACTTCTCATTTTCCTGTTTAAAATTAGTTTAGGAGGAAATAAGATAAGTAGTAAGTAGTTGGGTTTTTCAATATGCATCATGAAAAGTAAGTTAGACAGTACTTAACCCAGATGTTCTCCAGTCACCTAAAGAAATCTAACCTCTACCATTTCTAACTATCCCAGGATTGTTAGCCATTATATTTCTGAATTAAAAAATACTAGTTAAAAACGAGTTTATTAAATGACTGGTGTGGCTAGGCTATATACAGCAGTTTCTGTGGATTGTATAAATATAAGGTTAATTTTCAGAGAGTTTGTGCCACATTGCCAGGTTTTCCTTCACAAGTATTTTCTATTGTTTGGCCTATGGGGGCTGTAACATTAAATTAGCTTTTACAATTTTTTTGCTCTAATTGGACTGCAATAATATTCCCTCAAGAAACACAGAAAATGAACAAACTACACTTGAAAAGTTCCTCTACAGTCAAACCTGATACAGATTGTCTTATTTTCTACCATCAATACATAATTTATTAGTTACACATAGAGTTTCATTACATCAAGGTTTAATTTTTTTCTTTAGTCAGTATTTGGAACAGAGATTTCGTTGCCTGCTGTTCTTGACCTTTAGGTGATGGCAAAATTAACAAAAGACAACTGAGACCAAACAGGCACATAATATATGATCTCTAAATTTGCTTGTCTTCAGAACAAACACAGAGGTGAATTTGCACATGTTTAGTGGGGAATTGCTGTGACTCATTACGCAATCTGGTGTTTAATTCCATCTACCATTATTTCATGCCTGGATCAGGAACAATGTGGTCAAAAGGACCAGGGAGGTGATTCTGCCCCTAACTCGGCACTGGTGAGGTCACACCTTGAATCCTGTGCTCAGTTCTGGGCCCCTCAGTTCAGGAGGGACATTGAGGGGCTGGAGCAGGTCCAGAGAAGAGCAACGAGGCTGGGGAAGGGACCTGAGCACAAGTGGCATGAGGAGAGGCTGAGGGAGCTGGGGGTGTTCAGCCTGGAGAAGAGGAGGCTCAGGGGAGACCTTCTCACCCTCTGCAACTCCCTGACAGGAGGTTGGAGTCAGGTGGGGGTTGGTCTCTTCTCCCAGGCAACCAGCAGCAGGACAAGAGGGCACAGACTCAAGCTCTGCCAGGGGAGGGTTAGGTTGGATATTAGGCAGAGATTTTTTTACGGAGAGAGTGCTCAGGCATTGGAATGTGCTGCCCAGGGAGGTGGTGGATTCACCATGCCTGGAGGTTTTCAAGATGAGACTGGATGTGGCACTTAGTGCCATGGTAGGGTTGGAGTTGATGATCTTGGAGGTCTTTTCCAACCCAGTTGATTTTATGATTCCATGATTAAGCACAAAGCACCTCTAAGTGTTTTCAAGACTCAAGAGTTGCAACCGATGTGAAGGGAAAGTAGATTGTAATTCTCCTGCCTTTTCTTCCCTATGGACATGAAAATACTTCTTGATGTGGCAATCCACTTAGCCTTGAAATCTAATTGCCAGCTATTTATTTTTTTATATGTTTTATATTATGTGAGTTTGATATTAATTCATAGAATCATTAAATCATAGAATTTATGGGGTTGGAATGGACCTTACAGATCATCTTGTCCCAACCCCTGCCCTGGGCACGGACACCTCCCACCAGAGCAGGTTGCTCAAGGCTTTATCCAACATGACTTTGAACCTGTGCCAGTGTCTCATCACCCTCAAGACAGCAGAGCTGCTCCATCCCTCTGATCCCCTTGGAG
>NW_008654326.1:6440-14364 GCF_000695815.1 Acanthisitta chloris | reverse complement strand
GATGCAGCCCAGGATTCCATTGGTTTCTGGGCTGAGCTCACACTGCAGCTCATGATGAGCTTCTCATCCACTGTCACTCCCAAGTCTTTCTCCTCACTGCTGGTTTCAATTACTTCCCCACCCAACCTGTAGCTGTGCCTGGGATTGCCTTGGCCCAGATGTACCATGTGCCTTGGACCTTGCATTTCAAATAGCCTTCAATCTAGTCTTGTCGGACAGAGTTGCCTTATGCAAAATGGTTTATTAATAGCCCAGACAAGGACAAAATCTTTTTTACTAGAATGGTTTTTAGCCCTCATTTTTGCTGCAGTCTTAGCACACACAGATGCACCTTGCTGGAAAACAGAAAACAGTAATGAAGATAGTCTGTGCACCAAACACAGGTTTATTAGCCTGGAGCCATTTCTGATATTTTCCCATATGCATTAAAACTATTTAACTGTGCATCGATTATCAAGGAGAAAGTTTGAGGACATCTATATTTAAAATACTACCAACACTTTGATTTGTGTCTTTCTGTTTCATGTTGATTAGACTGCTAAGCCAGGCTGCAGCTTTTTATTAAATCTAGAGAATGTCAGTCAAATGAAAGGTGTTTTATCAGCTTCCTGTGTGAAAAGAACATAAATGGGAACATTAGATTGAAAAGAAAAAAAGCAACAAGAAACTGCTTGTATCTAATCCTTTGCTATCATCTGCAGTCTAGGAATATATACATATTTCAGATAAAAAGAGTACTTTTTATTGCCTTTACCATAAGACATGGAACTGAGCAAATTTTGGGTCCTCACATAAAAAAATTTATCCTGTTTCCAGCATAACTTGGATAAACTATGTTTTGATGTGCAAGGTGATATGAATAGAGCTAACCTTGAATGTGAATTAGTATGTTTGGCTGTGCAGTAAAATATTTGTGATAACACCACTGCCAGGATGGTTGCTACTCCTGAGATATTTCAACATCCTTTAGATTTTTATCAAGGCCATTTTCCATAGTGTTTGATATCAAATTTCATGCCAATACTGATATTCCAACATAATTAGACATTCCTGGAGTAAAGTTCCCAATTAACAGGAGATCATTTCCACCATCACTCTCTTATGTCTATGTTAGCAAGTAGTGTGGAAAAAAAAATTGAGGAAGAACTGTAGTGTTATTAAGGAGAACTGGATGTGTTATGAGGGAGAAGGAAATCGGCTTTTGCACTAGCTTTTCTCTGCTCCCAGGGTCCAAATGTGGACTAATTACTGGAGTGCATCAGGTGTGTATTGTGTGCACATCTTTCAGTGTAGTTTCACCCAAAAGAAATACAATTCATATGCTCTGAGGCTATTCTGGAACTGGGTTCAATCAGGTTTGTTCCAAAACTGCACCCTGGATTCTCACTAAAACCCTAATGTACACATTGTGCTGTTTCAGTTTATCAAAGAAGATTTAGTCTTGGTTGTCCCTAAACACAGCATACAGACAATTTATCCAAACAAAGACTCCCTTTGCTTATTTTACAAAGCGCCATAAGCTGAATTGGAGAGATCATCTTTGAAGCTGATAAACCAGTATAATCTGGTGGCAATATTCATAGTTACAATGATGGGCTGGAAAGCTCTTCAGTTTCAATATTCTGCTGTAACTTCAACTTATCTGGTTGTGTGGAACAGAAACTGCCTAATAATGTGCTGCCATAGACTTTGCACTTAGAGGGTACGTAGAGGTTACATAAGGAAATATCTTGTCATTTCCCAGTTTATGAGTAGGGCAAATAAAGTCCTTGTAGAGGACATGGGTAAAGGAGGGGTAGAACCTCTTCTGTGTGAGCTATGTGCCCTGCCCAGCACTGCACCAAACAATTCTGTCCTCTTGTCCTTCACCATGACACTGAAAGGAAAGGGCACCAGCAGAAAAGCAATTTGGGATTATAAAAATGATAAATTATCTTCTTCCTCAGCTCAGGAACAGGACTTCAAATAAGAAAGAGGTAAAAAATTTGAAGACTACTTGAAAGAACAAAAATAGTACTCCAGAAGGTCCAGAATGATTACTCATTCTTGTTCCAAACCCTTGATCTGCTCTGACAAATATATTGATCAGTCAGAGGAAAACATTTTTTTCTACTCATCAGCTTTTTATCAAGATCAACAGGGTTTACAATTTTGTCTTAACATCAGATGATTTTTATTTTTTTTCTCTCCACACAAGTGTATCTGTTCAAATGTGTGTCACAACTGAAGTTATCAAAGCTGCAAGTGAGTTAGCCCTACCACTACTCAAGGCTTAGGCATATGTCATGGATCCAGCTGGCCAAAAATCCCACCCTCTACCTTTGCAATTCCATTTATCACTGGATATCATGATGTAAAGAACAATCATGGGGTGTCAGTGTATGAATTTCATTTGCTCTAAACAGAGCCAATAAACATCAGGATATTTCTTGCCACCCAAGGTTGTGCCTGACAGATTCTCTGTGTTACACTGCTTATTGAAGAAGCTTATTGTGTCTGTCAGAAGTTAAAGAACTTTTTGAAACTTACAGAGTATTTTGCCTGTGTTTTTAAAAATATCTAAAGAGTTATGAGTCTAAATTTCAGGGGGATCTGGACTCTTCACTTGATGACTTAGAGAATACTGCAAATCTATTTTCCTTCTTTTTTTTTGCTGTGTGTGAAACTTTGCTTTTATGGCTAAATACATTTGCACGAAGTCAGGATTTATGTTGCATACTTCGTTCACTCCTGCTGCCTTTTCATCATTCTGAAAATCATAATCCTGTGAATGTAAATCCCAGACTTCTCCACTGCTAATTGTGATGTGGTAGACAGGGGATTATGACTCTGAGTGAGGAATAAGCAGCTGGAACAGATGAACACTTACAGAACAAAAGTCATCTTTTTATTAAATGTACCACACACTTCCTTTTCCATTTGCTTGTTCAAAGAAAGGTGGGAAGAATGCAAAAAGGAGGGAAAAAAAATCATAAATTGAAGGGTTGTATGTGCTTTAATAAAAAGGTGCATTGGTTCCCATGGCAAAACACTGAGGAGGAACAGAGAATGTCCAGTACTTGAATGACATCTTTGCATGGTTCAGGACACAAGTTTTTATAGCCTAAGACACAGTTCATCAGCCAGAATTGACTGAAATGTATTTCTTAAGCAATGTTCCAAACTGTATTCAATACAGTCATTTCATCATTCTGCTTTTATATATATAGAACACAACCACAGGCCAAAGGAACATGAACAGGAATACAAATTTTAAAAAAACATCCACCTTCATATCTGCCAATCCATTATACAGTCCACGAAGAGGTGTTTCAAGGCTGTGACATGCTTGAATTTCATTTCATTTTGTGCACCATAGAAAATTGTTTTTCATGTGCTTTCTCACTGCACACATTAAACAAATGTGTATTGTACAGAGGAAATGGAGGAAGCTGAATCAGGACACCTTTCAGGAACCTATTTCAGTAGAGTTCATTTGTAAATTTTTTTGACTCAGGCCAAAGTCAGGAATTATAATGAAACCACAATTATCTCTTTCTGCTTAAAACCAATTACTATGTACTTGTCCAGGGAGTTGCTTTACCCTTCATAGAATGTCAGGATATATGCTGTCTATAAAATGAACTTCATTCATATGAACTGCAACTAACACTACCTTCTGCAGGGAACTGCAGCTGATGTCCTAGAAATATCATTTTGCTCCTTTTAATGAGAGCTTAGGATAATTTTTGCTTTCCAATTCCCAGTGCTGATCATAGAATCAAGAATCATAGAATCAACTGGGTTGGAAAAGACCTCCAAGATCATCAAGTCCAATCTTACCATGGTTACTAGACCATGGCACTAAGTGCCACATCTTTAAAACCTCCAGGGATGGTGAATCCACCACTTCCTCAGGCAGCCCATTCCAATGCCAATCAGGATCAAATCAGGAGTTTGTAAATGTGGATATACCTGAATGAAGCCTACTTTTATTTTCCAAAAAGAAGGGGATTTTCAAGTTGGCAACCAGGTTCTTCAATGCTTTATAGAGAATGGAAGTGGAAAGAGAGCATTTGCTGCATACAATATCTTAGCCTTCCCCCCCCTTCTCTCTCTTCCTTTTCTGTAAAAGAAATGCAAAATGTCTTCTTCCTCTTCAAATGCAAGAATCCAGAGGACTCCCTCCTTCCCCTTTGATGAGAGGTAAACAAGAATGATACAGAAGTCTTGAGAAATCTTATTAGTGATGTTACTGCCTTCCAAATGCAGAGAAGTACAATACAAAATAAGGAGGCAGAATGGGGATGAAACATAAAATGTGCAAGGCAGAATTTGGAGTTTTCTGACAGAAATGTCAGCAAATTGGTGTAAATTGTAGTATTTTGCTTTCACTTGCAGGCTCAAAGCTGGATTCACCTCTTGCCAAGTGATGAGTTTGGCAAAAAGTGTAAGGAATTCAGCACAGTGGATGCTTTTGGCTGTCAACAGCCTATTTTAGGCATCAGAAATACATGGAACATGAAAAATGACCCAACAGAACAGGGGCCAAGAACCTGCCTGACATGACTCTTACACATAATTCTTCTGAGGTGTCAATGAGCCATTCTAAACCTACAAAGATTTTGTAAGATTTTAAGGAGATTCAATATGCATCAAGCCCAGAGGACCCAATTCTCTTTTATACTTACTTTGGCTTATAATATGTGTTATCTCTATTGCAATTTTTTCAGTAGGGGGAAAAAATCAACTAATGAAGACCAGAAAAAGAAGTGATTGTAGGAAATTATGTAGCTTGATAGTGTGGAGGAGCTGTGGTCTTGTATTCATCACTTGGTTAGTCCTCATTGCACACTCTCACTGTTGGTTCCTGAGCTCTCAGGTTACATTCTGGACATTTAATTGCAACAGTTAGGAAGGCCAGCAACTCTTGGTAGACCATACTTAACCAGAAGTGACATACTCAACCTGTAGACTGAAACTTGTCAACTCTTTAAATATTATAAGCAAGAGTTTGACATCATTTGAAAATGTGTACAAACCACTGTATATTGTGTCCTTGGAACATGACCCAGAATTCTGTTTGCATTTTTAAAATCCCTAAAGAATAGAACTCTTGCCCAACAATATGGTCCTTTTATGTGCTGAAAAATAAATAACAAATATTAGAAAGACATGAGAAACACAGAAATGTTCCCAAAATCTTCCTTTTCCCCTGTTTTGCAGATGGGAAGGTACCAGATCCTCCAGCACTACCCCTAGCCTTTCCCAAACTCAGGCAAGATGTTGTTTCAGTTAAAATTCCAGTATGCTTTATCCCTTGTTTATTTTTCCCCATCATTTCACAGCAATGCTTTTTGGCAGATGGAAATGACTCCAACAAAAAGCCAGGTGCATGCTCTGGCAGTTTCCCTGCTAAAAGGGATTTAGTCAGATGTTCTTTCCACCTGTGAATTGGCTGCCCAGTCTCAGCCAGCTCCTATGAATGAAATTATCATGCTCTATTTCAGAAAGCCAGAACAAGTTCAAGTTGCTTCTGTCAAAAAAAATAAAAATCTGATACCATTATAATTTCTCTCTATTTTCAGGGTCTGATTGTCAACTAAATTATTTCTCTGACTACCAGTTTCATTTTGAGTACAAGGGCATATTCTGATCTGAATTTCCATGAGTTTTCTTCAGATTTGCACCAAAGCAATGGCACTCAGTGCCACTCCAAATTATAAACAGATACTTACTTCTTCAACTCTGTTCCAAATCAGTCAAATGCCCTATCTTTTTCTGTGAGGAGATGTCATATTCAGGCAGTAACGAGGCACTGTGCATGGCTTCATGTGGAGCTCTGCTACCTGGTGAGAAGGCTACCCAAATATGTCTTCTATGGGATTTTTACCTTGGATTTTGAGCTGTCCTTTTCCTTTAAGGGCAAATCCATTTTCTCGAAAGGACAAATCAAAGCAAAAATTCTTCCTTTCCCTGCATTATTTAGCCTGACATGAAGAAGCCCATTAAGCATCATGAAAAGTTCAGAATGGACTAAAGTTCTATACTAAAATATGTTTTTAAAAAGTAAGATAAATGTGAGGCAGGTTCCATATTAATGGACTGAAAACTTCACACATAGCAACAACGAGAACACAACCTTCTTTATCAGTGATCAAAAGCACTTGGTTAGAAGCATTAGTCTTCACACAGATGTACTCTAGGACAGATTTGTGGGAGCTACAAATTGAAAGCAGAGAAAAGCAGCAGCACAGCATGAGTGAAGAAAATTCACAGGCAAAGAACTAGTGAGACTGCCTAGAGCGAAGCTTTTCTGATGACTGGCTGCCCAGTCCTGTGCAAAGAGAGAGGGAGCCCTGATATTGCACAGATTCCCAAGATGAAAAGCCAGACAGACCACAGTGTTCACTGAGTTGTGTGATACAGAATGTAGATTTCCCCTGAATTAAATCCCATGCAAGTTACTGTGTAAGAGTTAGGAAAAAAAAAAAGGCCAAACTTATTCTCAAACTCTGTATCCACAATATAACAACTGCCATAATATTTTCTGTGTTCCAGTAGCCACTTTTCTGCACTCTAGGTAATATATACCTTGTCCAGTTTATTGTAGTCTCATTTTGTGTAGCTCCACATTTCAGCTATAAATATATATTTCTTGTCTCCTAGACAAGATTAACTGTTGATTAACTTCCATATCTTAACACATTGACAATTTTAGTACTTTTAGATTAACCATAGAATCATCAAGGTTGGAAGAGATCTTTAAGATCATCAAGTCCAACCATTAACCTGACACTGCACTGTAACCCCTAAACTCTAAACCATATCATCCAGTGCCAGGTCCTGATGGCTTTTAAATGCTTTCAAGAATGGTGACTCCACCACCTCCCTGTGTAGTCTATTCCAGTGCCTGAACACCCTAACAGAGAAACTTGATTTCTGATATCTGCTCTGACTCTCCTGTCTCACTTTATGGCCATTCCCTCTAGTCCTCTCACCTCAGGCATGGCAGGAGAGACCATCCCTCACCTCTTTACAACACCTTTGCAGGTCCTAGTAGAGCATGTTGAGGTCATTCCTGAGCCTCTTCTCAAGACTAAACAAACTCAGCATCCTCAGCTGTTCCTCATAAGATGTGTTCTAGACATTTTATGAGCTTCGTTGCCCTTCCCTGAACACCAGTCAAACCAGGTTTCTTTTGTTTGGTTTTTTTGGAGAATGGGAATAAATTTAAGACATTTAGGTCTCTGTCTTTTATGGAAAGTCATGATTCCCAGATCTATAATCATTCCCATGAGGATACTGTGAAGCCTTTCTGTGCATAAATATCTTTGCCTATTCTGTGTTACCTTTAAACTTCACAAGCACTGTATTTTAGTCTTGCTGCACAGTCATTGGTAAACATTGTCACAAGTGTAAGGTCATGACCACATTATCAACTTACAAAATGGTTTGGGTTTGTAACACTGTATTTTCAGGCTATTAATCTATTTGTCATTAAGACTTTGGTTTATTCTAATTTGCAATCAAAGTATAGTGTGAACTGGAGCCAACTTTATGCAGTTCTAGTGTCCTCAAAATAAGAAGGACATGGAACTGTTGGAACAAGTCCAGAGGAGGCCACAAAGTTGCTAAAAGGACTGGAGCATCTCCCATATGAGGACAGGCTGAGGGAGTTGGGGCTGTTCAGCCTGGAGAAGAGAAGGTTGTGTGGAGACCTCAGAGCAACTTTTCAATATCTGAAGAGCTACAAGGAGCCAGAGAGGGACTCTGTGTTAGGAACTGCAGTGATAGGACAAGGGCTAATGGGTTCAAATTGAAGGAGGAGAAGTTTAGGTTCAATATTATAAAAAGGCTTTTTACTGTAAGGGTGGTGAGATATTGGAACAGGTTGCCCAGGGAGGCTGTGGCTGCCCCAACCCTGGCAGTGTTCAAGGCCAGG
>NW_008654326.1:5419-6403 GCF_000695815.1 Acanthisitta chloris | reverse complement strand
GGGGATTGGGACTAGATGATCTGTAAGGTCCATTCCAACCCTTAAATTCTGTGATTCTGTGATTCTATGAACTTTTTAAAGAACTCAATATCTAATATACATAAAGAATATGAAAAGTGGGTTTTATTATTTTATATCTGTAATATTGTTTAAAATATTGAAATACTTTAGAAAAGTTTGGGCATACTGTTCACAATCAGATAGACTGGTTACATGGAGAAATAACAGAATTTCACATAGACAAAAGCAAGGAAGATTTTTTCCCTCCTTTTAATTCTTTTTAAGCTTTGATTGTTATTAGTGTAGAGGGTGGTCCTGAGGTATTAGTGCAATGATAATGCATCTGGGTAAGCAAGAATGAAATAATGGAGTCACTCCAGGTATAATAGCTATAGTCAGTGGAAAAGGAACACATGAAAACAGACATGCTTCCAAAATATTAGATTCAGTGTTCTGCACTGTGCAATTCAGGCCAATGGATCAGCTATTTGGCCATGAGTCAGTGCAAGGACTGTGATCCAAATTTCAGGCTTAAGAGTACCCAAATCTATATTATATAGTTGTCTGGATTAGGATTTGAGAGGTAAAGCTTTTTAACACTTTGTTGTTACAGTCAATATGCAGAGAAATGTATCTACTCCCTCTGGGTACCACAGCCCTTTGGAGCAGTTATCCAAGGAGCAACTTTCCCAAGTGAGAGGAAAGAGAAGATGTAGCTGTTTGAAACTCTTCCTCCCATGAGGATAAGTGGATTGATTTCTTGGCTCAGCCTCGTTCGGAGAGATTATTGCATTTGTTCAGGATCAAGACAGTCTATGTCAGAAACAAAAGTTCTGTCCTACATTTTATTTGGGTTTCGTACTACACTGCTTACCAGTGTAGTAGGTACCAGACCCCTAGCCTTTCCCAAAAACAAGGTTGTTTTTCCTTAATCTGTTTGGTTCCAGTGTGTATGCTTCCATCTTCTCATTTTTCAGGGAGGTA